>NW_015616208.1:0-964 GCF_001515605.1 Sinocyclocheilus anshuiensis
GGTTATGACTTAAAAATGGGTGGGCGATTTGTTTTCTTGGATACTGTGTGTTAAATCAATTAACCATACAAGCATGAGAAGTCAGGATCATAAAAATAACTGTATTTATCAAGTTTTAAAAGGGAGGAGAAAATGCTTCCTGTATCTTTTCTTCTTCGCTAAAGGCAGTAAGTCCAAACTAATTAATTTAAGGCAAAATAAAATAAAATTTTAAAAGTGAAATATGGGCGAAACTAATTGAGAACCACTGCTCTTCACTTTGTGAACAAGAAGTGTATTTAATTGTGCTGAATCTACATGTTCGGTTCACGGTTTATTTGTCATGAAAATACGTTGTGGCCACAAGATATTAAATTGTGGGAACAAACATCATAGCATGTCGAGACTATGACATACTGTATATACATTTAACTAGAGGCCATGAGATCATTTTGTCGAGGTAATAGCAATGGCTTATGTCATGGCCACGCAATATATAGACAGGATTCAAATGAAATTCAAATGAAGTTTATTGACAATAAATGTCAAAAGAATATGTACATAATATAGGCCTACAAGAAAACATTTTCATCCATCTCACCCTACTTTCTAAATCAATAATAATAATAATTATTATTATTATCATTATTATATTAATTGTTATGTAACCTTCATTTCACATTTCTCTTTATCTAATTCACGTACGGCATTATTAGATTACTTAAAGTTGCTACCATATGTTTTGTAAATACTGTAAATGCCCATCAATCATGCTTGTAAAGTAAAGACTGTATTTCTGTAGGCTTACAGTCTATATGTGACGATAAATGAGTGTCTGTTTTCTTTACAAATGTAAGCCTATAGATAGGCTACTTTGTGCCCATGACAGCATTCAAATAAAGTTCAAATAATTTATTAATTATTTAGGCCACGACTTAGGGAAGGCCTAATGGTTAGAGAGTCGGACTCGTAACCCAAAGGTTGC
>NW_015616209.1:0-963 GCF_001515605.1 Sinocyclocheilus anshuiensis
TTCTGAAGGATCATGTGACACTGAAGACTGGAGTAATGATGACTGCTAAAAAAAGTTACATTTTTTAAATAGAAAACAATTATTTTAAATTGTAATATTTCACCATATTTGCAGCCTTGGTCAGCATAAGAGAACTAACTTACGTATAATGGCAGTCTGCCCTTATATTTAGGGTCCATTCCTTTCTTGCATGCCACCACTCATCTTTCCAAGCCACTAAGGTTTTCCCCAAGACCACCTTACAATAATGAGATCTATATATAAAAAAACAAAACAATTTTCATTAAATAAACATCATATATCGCACAGTCGAACCACTGCAGCATTTCTTTGTACATTTTAGTGCGCTATTTAAACACATGACCACTATATTGGACCTGTGATGTTGTTATTCGTCCAAATGTCTTCTGAATCCACAAGTGAAGGAACTTCCGAGCAAGATGCCTAAATACCCCCCAAAAATCACTTGTCATGTCACTTATCATGACATTCACAACATATAAACGAATGGGGGATGCCATTATCTCCTACCTTATCCTCAGCTCTTTAAGTCTACCACCTCGATTCCAAGTATATCCGACCCGGTAAGTGTTTTACCGTATGGGTGTTTTGCGTGGTCGGTTCTTTTCTACACCACCAGACAACTGTTTCCCAGCTTTTGGTTTTATCGTTTGCATCTTTAATAGATCATTCTAGCATAAGTTACATAACTTTCAGCTAATCAGCGCATTGTCTAGTAGCCGGTGCTTGAACTATAACGTTACTTGGTTGGAATAGAGTAAATAAAGTAGCGTTTAGGGTTTTATAGATTCAACTTAAGGCTTTAACGCTACTGCAGCTCATGAAAAGCTGTCATCGTACTGGCAACAACTAACAACAAACCATAACTGCCGCTCTTCAGTGTTGAATACATTTTCTTCTTCTTCTTCTTCTTCTTCTTCTTAGTTTTATGGCGAGTTGCAA
>NW_015616210.1:0-965 GCF_001515605.1 Sinocyclocheilus anshuiensis
GGCAGATGGAGAAATGAAGATGGAAATAGTACAATGGAGTAAATTCCACACACAGAGAACGAGCCAATCGGTGAATGGAGGGAAGAGGATGAAGAGATGAGATAAACAATTTCCCTGTGACAGCGGCCATGCTAACTCAAGTCAATGGACTCATCGACCTCCTGACTTTGCATGTGGAAAAAAAAAATCACATACATCTTCACAATCCACAGCTTACTCTTTAACCCCCAGCATACAAATAAATACTATTCTGCACTTATTCTGGTAAAATCACTCAAAGCATTGACTTACAATATGTGAGATGCACATGACATCACTGTTTAGCACTGGCAACAGCAGGTGGGTTAAAACATTAATTAAGACTATTTATGACATTAGCAGTTAAACGTCTGTAGTCTTTGGAATGACACGTGAATCATTTCCATAATCTAACAAGTTAAACGGTCTTGGCTGTAGGTCAGTCGACCGGAGCACTAATATTGATGATTAGAAGACTATTACAACACTATTTGATTTCCATCAACACCAGCTGCAATACCTTTTTCAGAGCTGACATTCTCTAGAGGCTCGTAGCATCGCTTCAGTCCTTGATGTGAATGCGGATGGTGTTTGTAAGCACACAGGAACGGGCAGGTGTGTATCAGTAGTTCATGGTTTTAACATACACACGTGTTCAGCTGCAGCGCGCTCGCATCAGCAGAAACCCAGCAGACCCTCCACGATGCGCTGGACGCTCCTATAAAGCACTGCTGCTTCTTTTACTGCATAAACTGCCTTATCACAGTTGTTTTCTTCATCTGATTAAAGAACCAAAATTAAGCTTATAAAGACCGAAAGTGGCCATGGTGGAGAGACATTCAAATAAAGCTTCATTGCAATAAATAACTTTACAACTTTTGAGGCGCTTGGTCCACAAGGGGGACAGATAGATAGATAGATAGATAGATGGATAGATAGATAGATAG
>NW_015616211.1:0-963 GCF_001515605.1 Sinocyclocheilus anshuiensis
GTGTGTGTGTGTGTGTGTGTGTGTGTGTGTACGTGTACCCTGGTGGTTGTTTGAACTTGTTCACAGTGATATGAATTCCTCTTGCTGTGTGTCAACAGGCTGACTGTGTCTGAACATGTCTGTATCAGTGGTGATTGCATTAGGACTACACTGGAAGCACATCTTCCTCTTAAATTTCATAAGAATTTTGGGGAATTCATAATTACGTTTTAGAAACAAATATAATTCTGTTATGTTAAAAATATCCGCAGGGCTTGATGCATACTTTTTTACCAAGGAGTTGAAAAATTTAGGAGCGCATTAAAGAACTTTAGGGGAGCAATACAGTACTGTAATAAATAGATTATTTTGCTGATACTATTAAAATCTATATTTTGAAACTGCGAGCCTGTAGAATGCACAAGCGCTGCAGTTTTAATTTAAAAAGTGCAGCGCTCTAATTTGAAAAAAAAAGAATGATATCATAGCCATATGAAGTTTAATAAACACATTAGACTGCATCGCAATTGTTATTCCGTCCTGAAATTAAAGACCTCTCAAAATTACAATTAAGATGTTTGTTATGCCATGTTATACCAAGATATTTAAGACTTTATGACCTTATGATTTTTTTTTTCACTTTTTAAAGACCCCTGGGGACTTTTTTATTTGCACATGCTCCTAAATATATTTTACAGTTTACATACATTTATTTTAGTCACAAATGTGAGTTGTGATTCAGAATCACTTTATATTAAGTATCTTTAACTGCGGTGTACTAACATTTAAATGAATCATTTGATACAATGCACTTATGTACACACTTGTTTTTACGCTGTACTTAGATTTAAAAAATGTCATTTTAATTAATTAACTATTTCTGTAATTATATCTATAATTACACTGCTGAATCTACTTTAAACCTAACCATAATATCCGAAACCTTAACCGTATCCCACCTCAATAGCAGCAAAAGTGTTTTGC
>NW_015616212.1:0-965 GCF_001515605.1 Sinocyclocheilus anshuiensis
CTAAAATGGGCTGCAGATCTGTTCTGATAGGGTTAAGGACAGCAGATAAAAACAATGCTAAATGCAAACGACAAAATGCAACTAAAAATAAAACATGCCTTGTTAGGAAATCAATATATATAAAAAAGTGTATGAAATTCTAAGGCAAGGCACTACAGGCAAAAACATTTTTTTTTTAAATACACTGCTTTAGCTAACAGACATAATACATTAATCTGCTACATGGACATCTTGAAATCTGATCATTGATAATCTGCTCACATGGAGTTAGCGCATCAGTTTAATAATTATTACTGTATAATTTAGGTCTTGACTCAATACCAGGCCCATAATTATAGCTTCTGGCCATGCCGCATTTTAAATGATAAGATCCCCGAATCCGATAATTTGACTATGATTTTCCATTAGCTGAGTTCATCGGATTCAGATGACCCTCGTGATGATCTCACCTCTTCTAGCCGCACCAGGAAGGTCACATTGCTGCCCATGTTGGCTGTGAGTTTGTCGTCATGGGTTGTCAGGACTAAACCTCGCGGGGGGCGGTTCAGACACTGCTGTTTCCTGGCTGTGTACATCTCCTTCACTCCTTTTGTGCAGTTATTCGCTACCACTTTACGATACCTGAAACACACAAAGAAATCAAAAACTAGTTTGAAACATCTTTCTTTTGAGATAAACTATTTGATGGCTCAATGACATTCACATTGTGACTTAGTGTCTGGGTCACTGTATTTATCCATTTGAATACAACAAGCCTGATAGATCCATTCTGAGCAGCTCAGGTTTTTTGTTGCTGGATGAATTGGTTTTGGCCACAATTTATGTGACACAATCTCTGAAAATGATAATCACGTTCTTTCTCTGTCTCTTTCCTTGTCTGTAATTTCACACTCTTGCTCTGAATGGATATGCTTTCTGAGTGATGTTGGTTTTAAATTAGGTTTAAATGAAGTCTTTCCATTACA
>NW_015616213.1:0-965 GCF_001515605.1 Sinocyclocheilus anshuiensis
ATTGTTACTATTACCTGATACTTTTATAAACTATGGTTATTGTCAGTGTGCACTGTTACGCTATATATTTTCCACTATGTGGGCTTAATGTTAGGCAGTCAGTGACTTTCCTATTTATGCTTAATTATGATTCATGAGAATTCTGTAAATAATAAACAAACATAACCACAACAATATTTTAAACTGCACATATGGATGCCTCAGACAGTGAGGGTAGTAGTATAAGCAACCCAAACTGATGTTCTGAGCTGTTTTTATATCATGCTTTGGTTGTGCTAGAATTGATTAGTCTTGTGTATTGGTACAGTATGTATATTATAAATGCATAACTTGGTCCCGATAAAACTTTAGAAGTTATACAGACAGTTCTTTCCATTTACATTGTGTGTTCGGTCCTACAACAATGTTAAACCATCACCTAAAGCCATATTTCATGTTTACATTTTTGGCACTGCAAGTTCATCCAATGTGCTTATTCTGTTATTAAACTCTGTCATGTGAAGACGTGTTTTTGTAAATAATTAAGTGAAACTTTGCCTAGTCAGAAAGCAAAGTACAGGAATAATGACTGACTTTATGCTCATTACTGCCAATAAATGAACCCTCAACTTGTTATGTCTGGTTTAATTATTTCTGTTCTAAGACACTTATTTAAATGGTCTTTTCAGATATCATACATTAAGAGTTGTGTGCAATCTGCTGTGACATCACAATCATGTTGCACTGTGGTATATGTGGCTGGCCGAAGTGTACATGGGTTGACATGACATGGCATTTTCACTGTCACACAAGATAAAAATTAATAAATATAATTAATATTGTCATTATTTAAAATACAGTAAATGGTTAAACATTTCTTTGTCCTACGTGGACCTGTTATAAAAGCTGTCGTGTTATCAAATTTTTTACAATTTTTGAGTCAAATCTCAAAATTGTCCAATGGTGTGACTGTCTCAAGCATGGTT
>NW_015616214.1:0-965 GCF_001515605.1 Sinocyclocheilus anshuiensis
TGGGTGAGCCTGAGCTTGATTCAGTGGAGGTGAATGAGACAAATCCTGGTAGATCGCTGCTTATTGGAGAGCTGATCCAAGACTGGTATTGAGACACTCTGGTATAAACACCAGGGAACTTGGGTATTCCACAGTCTCGCCCAAAACTCACAATGCCAGACTGAATCCACTGGGAATTGTTCTTATTTGCCATTGGACCTCCAGAGTCTCCCTGCATAGATTAAGATAATGTCATGTTAATATCTCTGACAGTATACAAGGTAAAGCCATTTTTAACCTCACAACAGGGCTAAACTGAATCGAACACTGCATCATTTCTCACTGTACAAGTTTGACACTGCAGTCCGGAGCAGGGATTCATAACCCCAGGGCAAAAGCGTTGCTAACACCACATCTATATTACAAGTGTAAACTGCTTTAAAAAAAAGGGATAAAAGCGGGGTTTAGAAAGACGATAACCCAGGGATAAGCCAGTGTAAAAAGTTGTAGTTAGTGATATCGTACCTGACATGAATCTTTTCCACCCTCATCTAGTCCAGCGCACAGCATGTTGCTTGTAATGATTCCTCCGTAGGCCTTATTACAAACACTGTTGTTTACAATTGGTATCTGCACCTCCTGCAGTATGTTTGGAATCTGGGTGTCTTTAACATAAATGGCATGGTGGAAAAAAATTTATCATTTTTTGGTTGTGACACTATACAAAGTTTGAATCATAGACGTGTTCGATTGAACTCACCTGCAAATTTGAGTTTGCCCCATCCAGTGATCCAACTCTTAGTACCTCCACCAAATACACTACCAGCGGCCGCCAGACAAACTGGCCTAATATAATCAGTGAACGTCACAGAAGAGGAGAGCTGCAGCAGTGCTATGTCATTGTTTTGGGTAGTTGTGCTATAGCTGGGATGGGTGATGAGCCGAGTCACTGTCCTGGAGATCTCATTCGGGTTTGAGCCCGTTTG
>NW_015616215.1:0-965 GCF_001515605.1 Sinocyclocheilus anshuiensis
GTCAATGTTTTTATCATTCATCAGGTGGAAAAAAATGTTCTAAAAGTGATTCCAGTGATATTGTTCGTCTATTTCCTTGTTTTTATAGCGGTGGTGTGGATTTCCCTGTTCTCATAAAATTAGTATGATTAATAAAACTTTATTGTTGTGGTTCTTGGTGCGAACAGCCCTTTACATCGTAACTTTTACACTGTCAAATAGGATGTGTCTGAAATCTGAAAAATGCTGCCCTCACATGTAGTACGATGAGGGAACAAGATATGCCAATCTAACATTTGCACAATATCCTGTCTACAAAGATGTCTGCATCTGCTGGCTTTTAAAGAGATACATTTGCCTATGATTTCTCACAATCCTGTGTATGCAATTTAATGGCTGGTGGAAAAAAATTTAAATATTGCTGGAATAAAGTAAATTTGGAAGCTGAAAGGAGTGAAGTAACAGTATCAATAAAGCTCATTCTGATCTGTTTTAGATCATTAGGCATAATTCATTGGTGCCTTGGTAGTCTGAACCCATTTTTTAGGAGATGCCTTCACACTCAAATGCTGTCTGTGTGTGAAGTCACTGTCTCATTGACTTGACGAGACAGCAAGATAAAGGGGTCGAAATACCTCAGGTTGACAGTAGGTCTGTGCCAGGGCTTACGGGAACAGACCCTCACGTAGTCTTTTTTGTTTATGTTTTCCAGAAACTTCACATACAGCCGCTGGTAGCGCTTTTTAGCATCCCCGAAGAAACCCAGATACTGAGAGGAAGCAGAGAAATTGAGGAGAAGGGGACAAAAGAGGACATAACATTAGAAACTTACAGTGACACAAAATTCACCTCATACAAATGCAAAAACAAAGCACAGAATCATCCGTCACTTAAAGGGACAGTTCCATTAGACAAAAATAGAAAGTCTGCTCATTCTGAAAATTAATAGTAACATTACAAGTAGAAGTTTCGTAAAATCACAATAA
>NW_015616216.1:0-965 GCF_001515605.1 Sinocyclocheilus anshuiensis
TAGTTGATATTAATTTATATTAAGAAAAAAAAAATGTTCTGTATAGTGTGAACCTGTTCATTTTCCATTATTGTGATTTATCAGCGAGAGCCAAGTTAATAAGAACGCTGGAACTGAATTTGATCACTATGTACTATTATTTTGGACTGTGAGAAGTAACATGACGTTTTAAGTGCTTTTCCAGCCTCATTAAAAAGGAAAGTTTTAGTGTTATGTCCTGCATATTCTTTGCTTTGATTCCCACTTGAATGTACTTCTACAGGGGAATAAAGTTCTGTGAAGGTTCAGTCAACCACATGTAGATGTATCACATCTGAATTTATTGCCGCTGTCAAAATCCAAAAAGTCCAGTGTTGTTTCTGCAGTTTTATCCCTGTAGGTAATATCCTCTCCTCTGTCCTCATCTCTTAAACACTTCGGTAAAGCTCCATTTATACTCCAGACCCTAATAAAACCCTCCTGATTGTGATTAACAATTGAATGGTCTTGTATAATGTCACTTACAGTATAAGCTTAAAGGGTTCTCTGAGATTCACTTAACTAAAGTCATAGTGGAAAGTCTTTTTTTTGCATAAAAAAAATCATAATTTTGATATCATAAACATAATTCATGTCAGTTTTTTAAACCTCTTTCAGACCCTTTTTAAATCAACATCAAGAATTAGGTTAATGTTTATATGAATGTAAAACAAGAAAATGTTTATTTTAAGTTTCTAACCACTTTAATCATCTTTAGCCTGTACTGGTTCATTTTACATGGTGTGACAGATCATTTGCATGCATAAAAGAATGAGCTTTTTAAAATAGTTTTAGATGGAGTATGCAGTAACACCGGAGGACTTCCAAAAAGTATTCAATGTCAACTAACCAAATGCAATTTTCACATGTGATAATCTGGCATTACATTTTGATTTGTTCACAAAAAAAATCTGTACTAAAATGTGTCTTGTTTAAAACGGCCATAG
>NW_015616217.1:0-965 GCF_001515605.1 Sinocyclocheilus anshuiensis
TCAGGTTTGTGTTTAGAGAAGGAAGATCTGTTAGATTCAGGCTCACCTGTGAGTACTGAAGCAAAGGGCTGGTGTGGATCAAAAGGACATTTCAATCGGCCGGATTCCACAGTGTTGCTGTGTAGGTGCAGCCAGCTGTCCTAATGATTACACAAAACACTCACCATTAATATTTACCATACAAGAGAAATTACACATTTCACATCTTCAAGAATACCAGTGAATCAAACAGAAAACCTCAACATAATCTGTGTGGAAACAGTCAATAATTTAATTCCTTGCCTCTTTGTGACCTTTGACCTCTAAGAAAGCACAGGTGGGGTGGAATGCTCCAGTACCACAGGCATAGACATGACTCCGGTTGTAGCTGTGTAAAACTCGAATGAAATTAGCACATTCGGTCTGAGGTAGAGAGAGAAAGAGAGAGAATGTGAGCATGTGAAGTGGTCTTAAAAGCTATTTGGATATTTATAACACATTTAGTGTATCTATGTCATTGCATTAGATAGCAAAATATCTAACAAAGTGGTCTTTATCATGAAATATATCATCATCATACTTCATAAGTGTTTCACAAAAAGAAGTTTTTGTGTTTGTCTTGCAAGATTTCAGATGACAAAATAATCAATATTCTGTTTATAAATACCTTGGTTGAGGGGACTGACTTAATACATTCACTAAAAATCACTTTGGGATGAAGTGATATAACATACACTATTGTTTAAAGGTTGGTAAGAAAACATTTCTTATTATCAATGTTGAAAACAGTTGTGCAGCTTTATTTCTGTGGAAATCATGATACATGCAATGAAATGCAGTGGAGGTCTGAAGCAAATAGTTTACAGTTCTCTTTTACAAGACAGGTTTGAGTTAGAGAGGACAGGCTGTGTATTGAAATGTTCATTCAACAGACATATATCCTGACTGATACTTACAAGAGGGTTTTTGCCAGCCAGTATACACAT
>NW_015616218.1:0-966 GCF_001515605.1 Sinocyclocheilus anshuiensis
GGATCATGTGACACTGAAGACTGGAATAATGGCTGCTGAAAATTAAGCTATGCCAGGAATAAATTACGTTTTAAAAATAAAATAGTAAAACTGTAGAAAATTGTAATAAGAGTTCACAATCTTACTGTATTTTTGATCAAATAATTGCAGCCTTGGTGAGCATAAACATATCTTACAAACAGTAGCGCAAGTGTATAAATAGTAGTTATGTACTATCTATTTGTGTTATACCATAGTAGTGTTGATTAATTAATAAAACCTAAAATAATACAAAATTACATTCAAAATTATTATTATTTTTTTAAATGAATTATAGATCATTATGAATCCACCGATACTGAAATTCTAGACAATACTGATAAACTAATCATTATTTTTTAGTATTTTTTATGGGCAATAACCAATAAAGATCAGATACTACAAATCTATATTGTTTATAAAAAATAAAATAAAAAAAGTGAAAACACAATCAAAACTATCATTACATGCACACAACAACTAATTTCACCATTAATTCGTAAAGTGAAACTGCTTATCAAATAAAAGTGCTCTTAAAAAGGACAAATCTGCTCCATAATTCATCTCTATGCCCTTAAATTAGTGCCAGATGATGATGATCTGAATCTTAAGATAGGCAGAAACAAACACAGAATATTGGACAATGGAATTAAATAATAGGCAAAACCGATAAATAAGTGCCAATATCAGCCAGTAACTTAAATAGTGCTGAAATATTGCACATACTTGTCTATAATGCGATAAAAGACCAAACGTATGTAAGTGCTGAAAAAAGACAGTTACAACCATCATAAGCTGGGTATGTAAACTCAAAAGTGGCTATGACAGTTTAATAGAGGTTCAATCAGCAATGTCTGCACATGATCCGCAACACTCACTCAGAGTAGATGGATGTTGATTGGCGTGTTTGAGTGTAGTGTGACAACAGTCATTTTTTAAGTGGACGGT
>NW_015616219.1:0-965 GCF_001515605.1 Sinocyclocheilus anshuiensis
AAAGTTGGGTTGAAACAACCCAGCATTTTTTAGAGTGTATGTACATGTCGCTGCACTTTCCACCTGAAATGAAAGCTAGTGGCATGTAAAACACAAAAAACTTTTTTCCCCTTTTCACACAAAAGTTTGTGAATAAATGATGAATAAAGACTTATTTCAGTGCATTTCCTTGCACAATACTGTGTTATGACCTTTTACCACAGTTTATGATTTGTAAATTAATTCGTTTTGACATTTGCATCACATTATTAGCTCCATATGTATGGCTTTTCTTTCATTGTAAACTTGCTCGGTTGCACACCTGGTACAGCATTGCACTTAATTGTGATGCGTAACGTTTGGGTACGAGTCCCGTGAAACACGAGTCACAATAAAAGAGCTTGAAGACTTGTAGTAGCTAAAATGTTATGGTTGCTTCAACAAATGTGTTTTATCTCACATTTGCTTTGGTTAACACTATCAGTTAGGTTTAGGATTGGGTTTAGAGTAGGCGACACGTTATTTTCATACGCAATAGAGCATTAAGTATGCCGTGTCACTTAACAGACATTTAATTTCTGGACTGCCACAATAGGTTCAATAAACACTGTAATAAAAAATGCTAGATTCAAGTTTATCTGTTTGGGATAAAACCGAATGCGCTTTTTGTGCTTTTAGAAAATTGTCATAAATTGTGCATAAAGCAAGGTAATATCCTGTCACCTCAGGCATGTTTTCCCAATGAGCACTTTATACAGGCACTCTCACACCGGAGGAAACTTTTCATAGTTACTAGAACTTTTGGCGGAAGTTCCCATTTTTTTGCGTGTTTGCAACACAGGAACTAGGAATGTATTTGGTTCTCAGAATTCAGTTTGGGGGAACTAAATTAGCTCCTACTTCAGAGTAGGGTGTAAAACAGTTCTAAAGGAACTACCAGTGACATAAGTGTACGCTTATTGGCCAAACGCATACGAAACACCGGC
>NW_015616220.1:0-966 GCF_001515605.1 Sinocyclocheilus anshuiensis
AAATGGTAAATGTTGCATTTTTTAGGGTTAGGATTTCCGTTAGAGTTTGGTTGCACTAATTGCTATTTGCTTGTTTGTGTAAAGAGAGTGAGGTGTGCTTGAGGTGTTATGTAAGATCTGCAGGTAACGCCAGCTGTCTTCACTCTTTATAGTCAGAGGAATGAGTAATACTTTATAATGAATACACCAATGACTGAGACTTTCAAAAATGCATAAGCACTATAAAACTATCATGAAAGTGGTCCATATGACTTTTAAGCACTTCTGAAACCATATGATATTTTTGTGAGGAAGAGACAGAAATGTATGTCAGTAATTCAACATCAAGTGGGACGCCCACTGTGTGCAGAACTGCAGAAACAGAAGTTTCTGCCTCCAGAAGTTACTGTTTCACTTTTACACTTTACAGACATTTAAAAAAAGAGGGTTGATGGTGGGAGCATGTGAAGACATGGATATCCGAGCAGATTACGGATGGTAGAATTAGACAATGCGAGTTAGGCAGGGACTCAGATGAGTCAGGAGGACAGCAAAGAGGAGATTCCGGATTTGGGTGACATAGATATATGGAGAATGGGAACATCTTAAACTGTCATTAACGTGGCATCGCCCTTGAAAAACAATTGATGTGTCCAAGTAGTGATAACTGCAGGCTGGAGCAGTGAGCGTGGCGGAAGATTAGGGCATGGGGCGTGGATAAAGGTCTTTCTCATTGGTTAGGTTTAGGGTTAGGGGTTAGTTTCTGTATAGCGCACCTTTTGCCATGCTTCCCCTCTCGATGTGTCCTTTGTTTTTGATATCTTTTCCCATACGCAGGACTTTTTTTCTGTGTAGGTGGGAAGGAAATGTTTGAAGGAAATGTTAAAATAACTATTATATTATACTATAATTAAATTATTGCCTAAGTTTATCATAGCACCTATACACATTTATTGTATCTATCACTATAATAATCATGTATTTTTT
>NW_015616221.1:0-966 GCF_001515605.1 Sinocyclocheilus anshuiensis
ATTTAAACCCAGTTCTCCTTTGTCTTCTTCAGTTTCAAAGCGTTTATTGGCCATCATAGAGAGTCTGTTACCTGTCACACTGAACAAACACATTATCTTAACCCGCACTTCCAACAGAGAGGGAGTTAGCACAGCCACTGACCCAGGACTCCCCCTTGACCTTGCCCAGCCACATCTTACCCTCTCTAGGGTACGAATAAGAGTCTGACAGCCCCATACAAAGCCCTGCAGCCCTGAATCAGACACACAAATATATTCAGATTCAACAGGAACCTGGTAACCACTCTAAGTAGGTAAAACATCTTGCAGTTCATAAAACAGCAGCTAATATGCACCACATTCTTAAAAAAAGAGCCAAAAAAAGAGTTCTACAGCCTAATGCCAAGAGAAACCAATTTTAAATTTTAAATCTATTAACTGATGGAATTCACATCGAGTTTTTTAAACTACCAAAATACCATTGAGTCAACTTAATTTAATTCTTGATATGAATACAGTTCTTTGTTGAACCTAAAGCACTTCTAAGAAACACTGAAGAACCTTACATTTGAAAGTTCAAAGGCTATTATGAAGCATTAATGGTGAATTATGAAACATGAAGTTCACAAACCTACACAACTAAGCGTGAAATGGGTAAGAGGCACTTAGACAGTGTTTCCTTGCAAATTTTACTCATTAAAATCACTATGTAAACAGGCGAAGACAACAGTTGGAATGCGTTTGAAGTTCCAATTGACGCCAACAGTAAGCCTTCTGTAAATTCTCCAAAACCAAATGAATTCTGTCTGAAACAAATCAGAAATTGCACGTTTGAGTTGGAAATGATGATTTCTGCTCGTCTAAGTTACATGTAAAGCGAGCTAACAATGGTCTACTGTAGAAGCTGGACGTCATGAGGCTGGAGCTTCAGCCACCAAAACCTTCAGAACAACTATGGTTTTAGTCCTGATTCTGCTGTAATCTCTC
>NW_015616222.1:0-958 GCF_001515605.1 Sinocyclocheilus anshuiensis
ATCTATCTATCTATCTATCTATCTATCTATCTATCTATCACTTGTTTGTAGGTCTGCACAATTTATAGTCAGATATAATTTTCCTGTCAAAAACTATATGAGTGACCATATAAATATAATATTAATAATAATTATTATTATTACTGCCACTACTAAATTAAAATATGAAATAAAATAATAAATATTACTATTTTATATTATTAATTGTATATTGTCTATTATGTTAAATATTATAATAAAATATATTGTAATGCAAATTTATAAAATAAAATACAAAAAATAATATTTATGAAACAAATAATAATTGTATTATTTATGGCTGTTCATTTCTTTATTTTCAAACGTTAACTAAAAAGCTTTTGTTGTTGTTGTTGTTTTGCACAGGCAAGCACTATTCACATTTTCTTCAGAAAATCTGTTTACTAACGGAAAACAAGCAAAAATCACATTATTACATTCCTAAAGCCTTGGGAGATTTTCTTTTTTTTTCCACAGCATTTGGTCCAAAAACGTCTACAGCTTGTATAACACTCATGTTTGGGTAGTCATGGTTAGTTGTTATCAAGAGCTTACTGAGGATTTCTTTATGTTGTGAGCTCTGTCAACATTAGCATTGCGAGGTATGCTAATGCCTCTGCCTCAGCTAGCATCTGTTGCACCTCACTCTCGCTATTCTTCTGACCGGCTTCATTCTTAATCCTGCCTATTCACAACTGGCCTCGCACAGCGTGGGTTCCTTTAGCTTTTGATGTCAGTCATCAACCCCCTTCCCATGCCCTCTGTCCTGCTCTCTTCCTTTGGAATGCCTTCACTCTCCATCCCACTCACTCGTCCCCGAATATTTCACACTCCAGGCCTCCCTGTTTTCCTCCTCTCTCCCCCTCGCGCTCTTTCTCTCTCTCTCTGCCTGTGGTGATATACATGTCAATGGGCCAAACACAAAGGCTCTTTTCAGGCC
>NW_015616223.1:0-959 GCF_001515605.1 Sinocyclocheilus anshuiensis
CACACACACACACACACACACACACACAGTTAGAGCCTGTAACGCCCTGGGCCTCCATCAGCACAGCAAAAATCTTCATTCAAACAGAAGGGAAGCAGCAAACATGGAGAGAATATAATAGCGCTTACATGGGCCCACTGCACTGTTAGGCTGAATATGATTGGCATCAAATAGAGGTGTTAACAGCCTCTAGTCCACAGTTGCGTCAATCATTTTGGCTCCTTTAAAAGTACAGCTCTGAAAGCTGGACAAAGTGCTGTGTCAGATTTTAGAAGCTCAGCAGAAGCAGCATTAATGAACTCCTGTTTTCATGAGACTGAGATAATCACCATCGAGTTCTTCTATAATTTAGGGTGTTTTGTTCTTTGTTCCTAGCCTGCGGTCTGTCTTGGCTAGCTTGGGCTGCAGCCACCAGTCTGGTCTGGTCTGGTATGACAAGCTATTCAGATGGAGTGATATTTAAATATTCCAAATGATTTTTCTACAGGATTTTATGCTGGCTGGCTTACTCCAGTTCTGTTTTCTGTTTGTCAGTATTACCTTACATGACCACTCTGTAGGAAGTGATGTCAAAACTACAGGAATGAAGAAATTCTCAATAATGCCATGACCACATATATCGCATACAAGACCCACACTGGTTAGTGGGTGAATATCATGAAAAAATGACAAGGTTAGCAGAATTATTACATTATAATTCTAATAATAATAATTTATAAATGTTACAATTCCTATAATTTGTACAATTGTTTGATATTAAAGTAATGGGAATAAGATTTTTTTTAATTCTTCATAAAAATGTGCTCAACAGTCACAGAAATGTCACAATACTAAAATAAAATTGTATATATACATTATTGTATATATATATTTTTTAAATGCCACTGTTTTGGTGACCCAGATATGCACTGAAAAATTTGCTAGTAAATTTCACAATTAACAAAACACACAAAAAAAAA
>NW_015616224.1:0-966 GCF_001515605.1 Sinocyclocheilus anshuiensis
TTTATCCAAAGCGACTTACAGTGCATTCAGGCTATACAATTTTTACCAGTATGGATCATACTGTATATATCATAGTATATGAATATGGTAATAATTCAGAACCACTGCATATATCAAAGCACCATAGTATCACTGTCTGATACCATCATCACTGTACTACAGTATTGCCACATGCATGAAATGGCCCCTTTTCAGTGTTTAACTGCCTTTGTGCCGCTCATCCGCCTCTCTCTCCCACCGGCCCCTGCTTTGATAACTGCTCCCTGATGAAAAAAACTCCCATTTACACCTCATTTACTTTGGATAGAGCTCAGATTCCTTGCTTCCTCTCCCTCTCCCTCTGTCACAATCTTTTTGTCTGATGAAGTACAGTTACAGAAAGGTAAAGTTTCCTATAAAGAGTCAAGTCTGCATGTGTGTGCATGCATATGAGCGCTAGGGGCAACAAAGGTGTGTGAACGCTTATGTTCCTGTGCATATGTTTATGAAAAGAGTAGGAGAATATGTTTGTCTGTTGATACGTGCAAGTGAATGTGAATACGATTTGTGTACAGAGCAGTTATATCTCCATCTATGTAAGAAATGGTGGGTGTATGTGTGCTTTTTTCCCCCAGAATTCTTCTCTTAACTCAACTTCCTTACAATTCTGCAGCATTGTTGTCTTTTCATGAACGTTAAACCTGCTTAATCTAGCAGTTGTTTTCATTTAGATAAGGGATTATGAGAAAGCTTCTCCCTCAAACTAACGGTTTCCCCTATAGGGTTAACTCAGCATCACTGATAGTGACTAACCAGCAGAACTCCTGAGCACTTATTTTACTTTTTTAGTTCTGTTAGGTATTTGGATCTAGTTAATGCAATATCTTGCTAGCCTAATTCAAGGCTAGCAAATACAAAAACAACAAGTATTTGGTTATTAATTGAGTGTTAAAGGGGTCATATGATGCGATTTCAATTTTTCCTTTC
>NW_015616225.1:0-966 GCF_001515605.1 Sinocyclocheilus anshuiensis
AGATCAATCAAACAGGTGTAGCCCTGCTGAGAAGACACTGGTCAGGGACTAAATTAACTCCACACCCCCACCCACACATCCATCCAGCTCCCCTCCCCTCCACAAGCAGGCGACAGAAACAGAGTGACTGCATATTGACTCAGCTGGAGCCCGGGAGACGAGGGAGAGAAAGATAAATGGCAGGGAGAGATTGATGAGGAGAAAGACAGAGAGAAGGATAGAGCAGGAATGTGATGAACGAGTGGGAACGGGGTGATGGCAGGATTAATCCCTCACCTTCGGATAAAATGTGAAAATTCCTCCCCTCCATTTAACCTTCCTGTACTTGCTTTAACTAATTTTTTATCTCTTTTTTCCATTCTTCATCAAAGCACTGTTTACATGCTCAGAACATGGTATATTATGCATTTTCTCATTTTTACAAAACACAAATTGTTGACTGTTGTCAACGATTTCATATTGTTTATTGGAGTTGCATTGCTTCACCACTAGGGGAGATGTAATCCATGTTATGAAGTTTTAATTCTCTTGGGCTGTGCCCAAAGAGTCCATAACTCCATTAAATAACTTCCTCTCTGAGTCTCACAGGAAGTCATTCAAGACCATTTCTAAAATAGACTCTTGGCACTTAACCTTACTTTTAGATCTGTACTTCTCTTTATGTCAATAAAATGCAATACTACAGTTTAGATACTGTCCACTGAAGTTTATACATTTTCTGCCCAGTGACAGTAATGAGTAGACTGTGTACTATTAGCAGGCCTTTGTTGTGCCTTGCTAAATTGTAGATTTGGGTAATGCGAACTCAGAAACAAAAAGCACAAGTGTTTATTTTCATCTCAGCTCTTCCTCCTCTGTTCTTCACCTCCTGGTTTCCCATAAGAGGAACCGTATGCTGTGTCCTTGCTGGATAGCCTGAGGTAACAGAGGCGGTGGAGTGATCTATTCATTTAATGGCCCTGTCAA
>NW_015616226.1:0-961 GCF_001515605.1 Sinocyclocheilus anshuiensis
ACACACACACACACACACACACACACACTCACACATACACACACGCACACACACACACACACACATGAAAAGGATCCTTACGAAGAAGTCTGAGCTAAATTCAATGTCTGCCAAACTCCCTGATGAACAATGAAGAGGAGACACTATATGTCACACACTCACACACACACCAGCAGGCACAGATACAGTTACTGCTCTATCGTAACACACATACAAATATCAATGTTGATTCACATTCAAGTCTGCAATCACACATACAATTCAACTCATCCAGCACCCTGATTCAGGTGTGATCTGAATTAATGCTGTGCCAGTCGCCCGATCTCTGTGTTTGTCTCAGGATGAACGGCTGTTACACATGCGAAGAAACTCTAACAGCAGTGAGCTTGTTTTTTTAGATGAAACCTCATCAGGCACTGTGTGTGTGTGTGTTATTAATCATATTACAGACGATTACAGAGTGTTCCAGCATCAATGCTCTGTTATGACCCATGTTTCACACATCGTATCACACGACACCTCTGCATTTCTCAGAAATACACACCTACACATACAAAAAAAGTATGTACACTACCGTTCAAAAGTAAGCGGTCTGTGGGATTTTTTTTTAATGTTTCTGAAAGAAGTTCATCAAGGCTGATATTTTATTATTTATTTGATATAAAATAATATTGTGACATTTTAATACAATTCAAAAACTGTTTTCTGTTTTAATATCCTTTAATTTTTTTTGTAACGGTAAAGCTGAATTTTCAGCAGCCATTTCTTCAGTCTGGTGTCACATGATCCTTCAGAAATCATTTCATTATGCTGCTCTGGTGCTCAAGAAACATTTCGTATTATTATTAGTTGAAAACGTCTGCTTAATGAAGTGTGAAAAAAGTATTTTTTTAAAGAAATATTTATAAATATCATTATTGTCATTTATCAATTCAGTGCATCCTTGCTAAAAAAAGAATTA
>NW_015616227.1:0-964 GCF_001515605.1 Sinocyclocheilus anshuiensis
TGTGTGTGTGTGTGTGTGTGTGTGTGTGTGTGTGTGTGTAGAGGTCAAAGATCACCACCCATGGTGGCTTGGATGTAAGATCACATAAATGGTTAAAAATAGCTTTGAAACTTTGAAAGATCTATATTGGGCGTCATGCATCAAAGGGTTAAATTTAATACCTTACAATGAAAGCAATGAAATGAACTACATACACGTGCATTTTCAAATCTACAATATCCTCCATTTTTAATCTTGTGGTAGCCACACATTCGATAACATGCTTTTAATACTATCACGCACACACACAGACAGATCAGGAGGGATAAATACAATCTGAGAGGTACATTAAGCTGAAGAGGAGACGCGCGTCTCACCCACGTCTATTTCTGAGCTCGGAGGTGCACATATTACTGTCACAAATTCCAAGTTATTGATTGATTCCCATGCTTTGCAATTCAGCAGCGCACACATAAATCATGCTGTGTGAAGGGTTATCAAGATCTCCAATAGCTGACAAGACTCCATTTGTGTTAACTGAAACGACTTGTGTTTATGTGCTTTCAGCACTACAGTGTTAACTCTAGATTAATTTTCAAACTGTAGATGATGAGATTTAGTGCAGATAAGCAGGTGTGGATCACCCACTGTATCGTGGATAACATCCTAGTGCTAATGGGAACCAGAGGTCTGTATTAGCAAGACCCATTAGGAACACACTGAGTCTTATTGATTTCCTTGACATGACGGGGGTCACAGATGTCCTCGTATCCATTAACCAAATGATACCCTTTGGAAGGCCTAAATTATCTTTAAATGGTAGGTGGACAAGAGCGAGTATAGATAACATGAGGTATTTTATCATCTCTGATTACAGCTATATCATTTCAATTTAAAGGAATGACCAGTAGTCTCTGAATCAGCTGTGTTTGGACAGCAAAATTAGCATTGTGTTTGAAAATGCATGGGCAGGGTTAAGAAATAA
>NW_015616228.1:0-964 GCF_001515605.1 Sinocyclocheilus anshuiensis
CGGTTCCCGCCTCCTTCTTCCCATGACTACGAACTTTGTTACAGTGAGTTTTTTCCAATATCGTGCAGCCCTATTTATAATGCAAGTGCAATGTATTATAAAAATTGTAAACAAAGTTAAAATGCATTATTATATGCATTATACTATTTGCCTTGATTCCTTGTTATACATTAAATTGGCTGTGGTTTAGTGAATTATACGTCCTAAAAAAGGTTGTCAAAACGATGTATGATTACTGTCGATGCAGTTATTTATTAGATCATTTAATGCATTATAAGGTGCATTACAGGACATAATTAATGCATTAAGAACATTTTATAATACCTTATATACACAGGCTTCAAGTAAAGTGTTACCATGAATTTTTTTTCACCTAAAATTTAAATTTAGCTAAAAACCGAAAAGTTTATTTATTAATCGATCAATTAATCACATTTATTTAATGATCAGCACTCAAATAAAAACGGAGTTGTATATAAACATTTAAATTTCACACACGTTTTATATCATATTTTCAATGATAGAATTATGTTTCTACTCCAATTTGATGTTTGAAACTGTGTCATAACTCCTCTTCGGTCATCTTGATGGACAGAGAATAGTGATAACATGCTGACATGGTGGTTCCTGTGAAATGTACTACTTCTCCTCTCATCACATTCTCATCTAACATCATCTAATTCCCGTCTAAACAAGAGAAATTTTCTCAGAATAGTTGAGATTCCAGCTCAGCCTGTGGACAGGATATTAATTTCCCTTCCAGCTTTCTTTAAGCACATTGACTCAGGAGCCCCATATCTTTGTTTTTCATGTGAGAGCTGAAACCTGACGCCTGAACCTCTCTGGTCTGTTTGGACTGAGCTCTAATCATCTCCTCTTTATGGGAGATCAGACCTGCCATTTAGTGAATATACATATAATATACAGATATATATATATATATATATATATATATATATATATA
>NW_015616229.1:0-966 GCF_001515605.1 Sinocyclocheilus anshuiensis
CTTACACCACAAATAGACTTAAATGAAACAATACAAATTAAAACTTCTTCGAGTATACAGAGATGGTAACTCTGCCTTCGCATATAAAGTGCATGTATTTGATAGCTACAACAAGTAATAAAATGTAATCGCTATGAAAAACAGTATCAAGTTTTTTTAGATAATGTCCTGGGGCATTCATATAAAGCAGATCACCATAGTCCAACAGTGGTAAAAAGATTACAGATACCAAATATTTCCTTTCACTAAAGGAAATTAAAGATCTGTTTCTATAGTAAAAACTCAATTTAAGCTTAAATTTAGAGATTAATTTGTCCATATGTAGCTTAAAAGTTAATTGACTATCAAATAGAATGCCCAGGTACTTATAACTTACAACGCATTCTATTTTTGTTCCCTGGAAGGATATAATATCAGGAACATAACTTGGTAAAACTTTGGAATTTGAAAAAAATCATCAAACTAGTTTAATCTGTATTTCAAACCAGCTTAAGTTGACATAAACGGAACTGGACAATATCAAACGCTAACTGTAACTAATGAAGAGCTTGTGAGACTGATGAAGCGCAGCAATAAATAGCAGTATCGTCTGCATAAAGATGGTACCTAGCATTGGGAATGTTATCGCAAATATTATTATTATTATATACAAGGAAAATAAAATGGGTCCCAGAACAGACCCCTGAGGGACACCTTTGGAAACTGACAAAACAGATGAAGTACAATCTTTTAAAAGCACAAAGTCTTTTTAAAAGTATGCCATGATCCACTGTGTCAAAAGCCTTCGATAAATCAAGAAAAAGAGCTGAACAAATTTGTTTACAGTCTAAGGCATTAATAATGTCACTAAACACTTTCATAGCAGCAATAACCGTACTATGCTGCTTTCTAAATCCAGATTGGAAAGAAGAATGAATATTATTTATTTCCAGAAAGGTTTTTAATTGTTCATTCAATAATTTCTCC
>NW_015616230.1:0-966 GCF_001515605.1 Sinocyclocheilus anshuiensis
TTATGTGCTGTTGATTGCATTATTATCTAAGGCTATTTTTATCATTTTATTTGGATGTAGAGAAGAAAGAAGAATGAAACACTGGCGGTATGATGTAATAAGACGATATATCCGGCGTAGGTTGTAATATTATGGTGCATTTTGTATAATAATTGTATTGTATAATATGTAATATTAATAATGTAAAAATACATAAATTATATAATTTCAATTATACATATAACCTACTTTTCATAGTTTTAAAGAAATCATTCTCCAGATAATATTTTTGTATCTGTTTGATACAATGACAATATGAAATCCAATGATTTAGTTAAGGAAAAATGTTTGCTTTATAATATGAAAATACATAGATGCCTTTATATTTTAGGGTATAATTTTTGTGAAACTTTGAAAGCCACTGATCTAGGTTATAATGATTGTAATTGTGACCAGCTGTTATATAATGTAAGGAATGAAAGTCTTGACTTGGGCCTCATTCATAAAACACCAGCAGAACAAATTTGTATGTAAATCATCTGTGAAAGCATTATTTTGTGAATTGGCAGATTAAATTGAATGAGACAATTTACGTAAGAATGTTTTTTAGATTTGCACACCAATTCCGTTCTGCTCATGCAGCATGAATGAAGTGAACTGGTCTCTTCATTCTTCAAACCTGCAGATATGTTTAGTATTGCTCTGGTGCTCTGAGCCAGTTCTTACACATGAACACAACAAAGAGAGTCTGGACTGTGTAGAAACATGCCACTTAGCCCTTTCTCGCTTTTTCTACTTCAGGGACAATCCTCTCAACGTCCACCATGCTCCATCTTGAACCCGGACAGATGCTATGTTTAATGCCTTAATTCTGCTCACTGTCAGCAATCCAATCTCTCTGATACTTCAACACCGATTCCAATTGAAAAAGAGCCCGTGATCCAATTTGGCGACTGGCATCTTCCCAGTGCCCATGCTTGGAGAGCC
>NW_015616231.1:0-967 GCF_001515605.1 Sinocyclocheilus anshuiensis
ATTAAATGTGTTTTGTAGGTTTGCCACATTGGAAAGTAATGGTTTGCTCTTCTACAACGGTCGGTTTAATGAGAAGCACGACTTCCTTGCTTTGGAGATACTGGATGGACAAATGGTTCTTAAATACTCCACAGGTAAAAAAGAAAAAAGAGGGGTGTGGGGGATTTGTGTGTTCAGAGAGTTTAAATAAATCCTGGACCCATCTATGATCTTAATATGGGATTATAATATAATATGAAATGGGTAATTCTGATGTGGTGTGAATCTTTATGTGACTTGCACAGGTGAGTCATCTACTCAGGTGAGTCCATACCTGCCTGGCGGAGTGAGTGACGGCAACTGGCACACCGTTCACATCCACTACTACAACAAGGTGAGAAGGTCCTCTGAAGAAGTTTGCCTCCTAAATTGTTAACTATTCTTCTGATATTATAGACTCCCTAAATACTTCCTCTGTATATTATAGCTCCTAGATACTAAAGGAGCTTTTTGTAACAGTTGTTATTGTGTATTCAGAATGTGTCATGTGCTTTGTGTACTTATGAGGACTGGTTTGTGCTTGTATCTAGCCAAAGCGTAGTGTGAGCGGTGACGTTCAGGGTCCGTCTGATGAGAAGGTCGCTGTCTTGAGTGTAGATGACTGTGACACAGCCGTTTCTCTGAGGTTTGGCGCTCAGCTCGGCAACTACAGCTGTGCTGCACAGGGAAGACAGACCAGCAGCAAAAAGTGAGTGCGCACACCCTCATATATACACATTTATATATGTACACTTGAAAAGTGTTGGATGTGTGTTCTCAGGAGAACACATTTATCATCTCTCTCATTCTCTCCTTCTGTTTTTTTTTCTCACAGGTCTTTGGATCTGACTGGCCCGTTGTTTTTGGGTGGAGTTCCTAACCTGCCTGAGAATTTCCCGTTTAGTACAAGAGAATTTATTGGCTGCATGAAAGACCTGCATATTGATAA
>NW_015616232.1:0-967 GCF_001515605.1 Sinocyclocheilus anshuiensis
CCGGATCACTTCCGGTACTACCGTCACTTCCTTCCATCAATGCTCAAGTCACAGTCCAGTGTTGCGGTGTCAAAGCCGCCCGATCGTGAGATCACGTTAAAGCACATTAAACCTTAAATTAAAACACATCAAAAGCTTTTTCTAATATGCTTTGATTTTTTTGTGGCTATTCTTTAGTGTCTTTAATTTAAAAATTGTATTATGTCATCCTTGTCCGACAAGAATGTCGTCAAACAAGCATGACAACCGAAATTTCTGCGAGGTTTGATTTAAAACAGGTCATGTCAGCTAATTAAACGCTATTTAAGAAAAAATGTTAGCAATTTCACAACACAATCTAACAATAAAAAAAGAAGAGATTAAAAAAAGACAAGAAGAGATAAGAAAATAATGAAACAAAAAAGCAGGCTATTTAAAAATGTTATCTTTGAAAATGCAATTTTATTCATTTTATACTATTAAACTTTATTCATTTAATACTATTAGTGACTTGAGGTTCTGGGTTCTACACTAAAATGTTAACGTTATTTTGTTTAGATTTTCTTATAGAGTCTTGGATTGATGTTGTGCAGCACGTACGTCCAAATCTCTAGAGGGCGCCAACAGTGGCTCAACCCTACAACACGGAAGTTACGTTGTGTAAAAAAAAACACATGTGGATACAAGTGAATTTGTACATGTGAGGAACTAACCATGGCTCAAACACAAAACAATATTAAGAAAACCTCTTCTAGAGACTTGTTGACCTGTGGCAGCGGAAAAGGTGAGACATTCTGAGTTTAGAGAGAAAATCTCGTCTAAAAAAAAATCTCGGTTTTTCCATGTTGTGTGTGGTGGAAATACCATTTCATTTTAGAAAACTAACTAGAAGTCAATTGACATGTGAAAATAAAAATAATGTTTCTAAATTAACATTTGACCAGTTGAGAAGAACTACTCTCAAATCATAATGTAGAAATGTAAAAAT
>NW_015616233.1:0-967 GCF_001515605.1 Sinocyclocheilus anshuiensis
GTTGGACAGCAGATTTAGAAACGCTTCTCATTACAAAGGCAGATGCTTGGCTTGTGTTGCTTTTTCAAATGCACGTTGTAAGCGTGGAGGCGCTTCCTCATCTCAGTGCGTGAACTCACGGGCACACAAACAGAGCCAGTTCAGAGAGGAAAAAAAGACGCAGAAATTATTTAAACGCAAAACCGTCAAAAAACAGTAGATTTAACAAACTCAACACATTCTTCATACACTTCAAACTATTAATACAATGATTTAGCAATTCATTCACTGCATTTATTCCAATCATACAGCCTTAATCAAGCTCAAATCGATCAGATCAGCTACACATCTTCTTTCTCTCTTCTTCTCCCTCTCAAGCACTCACATTTTTCCATTTCCCATGGACGGAGGGTCTTAAGACATACAAACCAATGAAAATAAAGACCAGCAATGCACCTAAGTTATGGAACTCATACCTGCATCAGTGCTGGTTCGTTGGATTGTTTTAATAAACTTCTTAAGACACATCTTTTTAGTAATGTTTTTAACTTTTAATTAATTTATTGCTGTATTTTGATATTATGTATTTTTGTTTTAATTGGTTATTTTTTTGTATATGCTGTAGCGCTTTGAGTCTGAGAAAGGCTCATTATAAATAAAATGTATTATTATTATTATTATTATTATTATATATAGACTAACATGAGGCATATTCACTAAACTATAAATGGAATAGTTACACCTTTTTAGCACACTTCCATTTTAAAGTTTATGTAAGTGTTTATGTGTTTAGTTCTATATATTATAGCATTCTACAGTGTTAATTAATTTAATTAAGTAAAACATACAGTTGTTGCCTACAGGAGATGTGTAATAAGCAATTAGGTAATGATGAGACATTAATTATATTCTTTGGCAACAGTGTTGAACAGTAAATGAAGATAAATATTCTGACTCAAGACACATCTAATTTCCAATAATGATAGCC
>NW_015616234.1:0-967 GCF_001515605.1 Sinocyclocheilus anshuiensis
ACCAGTAAATTTCAATGACTAAAGGCTAGTGAAAAAAGCCACAGAAAGCACATATGCCAGTCCAATACTCTCTTTTACTGTGTCCATAGCACACTACTGTATACAGCTTGTGTGATTATTCATTTTTACAAGTTGACTTTACTAGTTGTCTAGTGATCCAGAAAAGTAGTCTACTCATTGGCAGGTCAATGTTCACTAAGGTAAATGGCTTATGATATGGTGTGCAGTATAAGCGGCCTTTGCTGTGTCTGGCAAGTCCCACATTCTGTAGACAGTTTAATGCATAAAGCCTGTTTCACACCACATGCAAAAAACAAGAAGTATTAATTTCAGAGCCCATATTAACGGTATTCATACTATCAAATTTAGTTCGTTTAGTTACCAAACTTTGCATGGTAAATGTCCTTCAAGCAAGATGCAAGTTCTGCTGTTTCTATTCAGTAAAACTGCCTGAATCCAGTCAATTTAAGCAGTTTAGGTTACGGTTTAAGTTTTGTGTTGTGCTAATGAATTACTATTTGGATGTAAATGTCTTGGTTATCATGTAAATTAGATTTAATGATGATCAAGTTTGGCTCATTCCTAAACAAAGTAACCAGGAAATTGTGTTATTTTCTGTATAAAGCTACAAATCAGTAATGCAACAGAAACACTGTCAGTGTGAAAGCTCAGTGCTGTTGCTTAGCGAATGCTTAACACGTCTGAGACGCGCCTGCCCTGTCACAATGCTTTTAAAATATGTTTCTGTGTAAAGGACTGTCCTTCAGCAAAGTTTGAAAAGCGGACAGGCTCCAAAAGGACCATTGTAGAGGCATTAGTGTGTCCTCTCTCATTCCAGTCTGATTAAGGGTGATACGAAAGTTGGCATCCTCTTCAATAACACAGAAGTTTCAGTGAGAAAAACACTTTTAGACACTGCCAGGAGACACAGATATGAGCTAAACAAGCCGAGAACATTTTAAAGGCA
>NW_015616235.1:0-968 GCF_001515605.1 Sinocyclocheilus anshuiensis
ATATATATATGAAAAAGCAAAAAATGCAACACAATAATAAAAATCTAACAAAAAAATCTTATAGAAAGGGTTAATAATAGGGTTTTCAAAAATCAGAATTTAGGGGGAATTTTGTTTAATTGGCATGGAATTAAATTTTATAATGCAAAAACACTTAATGTTTCTAAATATAGGCTCCATTTTCTTTATGCAAAAAGTAATTTCCTATCATTCGGGGGTGGAATGTGACCTGGACATGTTTTTTTTTTGTGAGATTTACGGTCAAATCAATTTGCGTGTGAACTCATCACCCACTAAGACACCAAACAGGAACATTCCTGTAGTTGATGCACATTGTCTGGGTGAAGCTTTACATCATGACTGCTGCGAGGATTTGGGTCAGAGCCAGTATTATTCCACCAAAACACTAGGGTTAATATACATACTTTACATTTAGTACATTTACATTAAGTAAATGGTACTCACATAAGACCTCTGCACTGAAGAATTATAATGACTGCTAAGCCATTTATCTAATTAAGAATTTGATGGACATACCTGGTGATCTGAATAAAAGGACATATGATGTGATGGACTGAAAGGCCAGTCCTGGCCTGGTTCTGTATCCAGGTTCACTCCAGGTCACACACACAGGACTGAGGTGAGCCGATGAGGATCAGCTGTTCATCACTGCCTCCTTGTGGACCTAAAGTAAACTACAGCCTCAAATAAAACCAATTCAAAAAATAAACCATGCAAAACAATAAAATAAATAAAAATAATGCAGTACAGTAAAATGTACTGTAGTGCATTATTAGAATCTAATACACTCATTTTTGATATATATATTTTATATATGATATGTATATATATATATTTTCCTTAAGGTTTGGTAATTGCCAAAAACATTAAATGAGAGATTGTTCTTTATCCCTCTGCAGTTTGGATTCTCGTTTATTGAGACACACACCGTAAAGGCTGTGAAGCTG
>NW_015616236.1:0-968 GCF_001515605.1 Sinocyclocheilus anshuiensis
ATAGAATGCCTTCTTATCTCAACAAATACACACACGCACACCCTTTCCATCTTCTCCTTTCCCTGATTCTCAATACACTGTTAGTATGATTGTTTTCATAATGCTCAGAACTTTAACTTCCACCCACCTTCTTTATAGCCTTAAGTGCTGAGAGTAAAGACATAGGCTACAAACTAAAAGGTGGGAGGGGGATATGATTAGTGGTATCGCTGATGTCAAAAGTTAACATGCAAGTCTGGATAAATTGGAACATAAACTGATTAAGATAATATATTGTATTTTTTTTTTAGAATAAACATTTCGATTCATTTCACAACTGTTGCTCTGTCATCGTATAGGAAGTGGCGCCATCTGGTGGAGTTAGTTTGATCGGCACAAACACATATGCTATTATCACTTTTCATTACCTTCTCATGTTAACTAATTTCATACATGCTAATTAATTAGCCTTTATAAAATTGAAAGCATCCTCTCTGACTTTCCTAATTTTTCCGTTCTGGCGTGTGAAATATTTTCTCCGACAGAAGTTGATGTCACAGTGGAGAACTTGCATTATAAAAAGTCTTCACAATTAAATTAGCTGATAATTTAGGGAGATATTTTCCCGCTTCCTCGTTCCAGTTGGATACGAATACCAAAAAGATTATTTAGCGTACAATGAGCCGAAGACAATAAATTCAAATCCATCGTGTGAGTTTCTCTATGCAAGAACAGTCAATCAAACTCAGAATTCACAAAGTGCTGCCACCTATCGGCTATGTCTGCACTTGTCCTGATGGCTTTACAGAAAAAATGACAAGTAGATATAGAAAAGTAACAAAATAAACACATAACAAATAAATAGAAAATGTACATCTTGCAATCTAGTTTTATAATTTTGTTTGATTTGATCGTTTCTTGAATCTGTAAACTTTAACCATCACGTGACTTCCAGTAGGAGGGACTTTGCGCGGCTTCTTCAGGACTAG
>NW_015616237.1:0-940 GCF_001515605.1 Sinocyclocheilus anshuiensis
CACACACACACACACACACACACACACACACAGAAAAACAAGTAGCTAGAATATAAAAAATAGAAAGCTAATATAAAATATAAAAAGAATATAATGTAATCAAGAGGTATCTCTTTCACTGGTATTCTGCTTGATTTCTCTGTATTCTCTTGATTTCTAAGTATTCAACCAAATCATACAGTGCACAACTACATTTATATAGAAAATGTAGTATTTTACATCAATTGCACCCTTTTGTAAAAAATAATTTAAAAAAAATCACATTTATAATTAAGTTTATTTCACATATTCTGAAAACTATCATATGATAATGGAGAGAGGCTTTTCCTCCTCTTACTAAGAATAAATCAAAAAGTTTTGAATGGATTTTTCTCTGTTTGTTGCAAAATTCTGCTCTCTCTTCTCTGTTTTTTCCCCAAATTCAGTCCTCCGATGCAAATGAGAGGTGAACGACGCAATTTCCTCTTTTTGTCTGTGTGTATTCATCATGACATGATTGAAAGTGCACCAAGAAATAAGTGCTTTTGACATTTTTATAGGCCTCACAGCATGAACGTGTGATAGCAGAGGAATTATCCTGTCCATTTATCTCAGACAATGGCTTTTCATGCAGGTCTTACAACATCAATGTTTTGATGACAGTGGGGATGCTAGTGTAGCTCTGCTCACTGCTCGACAGGTAGACGCTTGTAAAAGCACAAACACAGAATAGCAACAGAAACTATGTTGTCACATTACAGTAATACAGAAAAAAATGGTTCTGCATTCATATAAACAAGGATTCTGCTGTATAATTCAATTTAAAAGTTCTTAAAACATTTGGCCAAAATATATTTTAAATACATGCTAAATATATGTTGTAAACAGTGAAGCTCAATAAAACATTTCAATTGATTAATAGATAGATAGATAGATAGATAGACAGACAGACAGACAGACA
>NW_015616238.1:0-968 GCF_001515605.1 Sinocyclocheilus anshuiensis
ATTTAAGGGGGTCTGAATACTTTCCGTACCCACTGTATATTAGTTAACATGAACTAACAATGAACAATAGTTTTACAGCATTTGTTAATATAATCTAATGTTAATTTCAACATTTACTAACATTTTTAAGATCAAAAGTTGTATCTGAACTACCATGAACATTCACATTTTTATAAAGTAACTGATAAAGGCTAATACATGCTGCAAAAATAATTGTTAGTTTATGTTAATGCACTAACTAAATGAGACCTTATTGTAAAATGTCACCTTAAAATCGAACATTTTAATTCCGGTAATGGCAAAGCTGAATTTTCTTTACTGTCACTTTTAATTAATTTCATGTATCTTTGCTGAATAAAAGTATTATTAGTTAGTAATTAGTATAATAAATGTATATTAAAGAAAAAAAAAAATTTTGAACAGTAGTGTACTTGCTTTACTTATTGATTTTTACATTTTACAAAGTAAATTTTTTTAGATGTAAAATACAAATCATTACAAGTCAATGTTTTCCATATGTAAAAAAAAACATAAAATCATTACAGTATCAATATAACAACCACATATCTAAATGTACAGACATTGGGCCATATTTTAACGATCTAAGTGCATGGTCTAAAGCGCACAGCGCAAGTGCACTTAGAGCACTTAAGTGCGCAAGTGTCTGAATCCACTTTTGCTAGTTTAACGACGGGAAAAACGGTCTGCGCGCCGATTCACTATTTACATGACTGAATTTGCAAGAGCAAAAACTGAGCGCTTCTCCAGAGAGGAAAGGATCTGTTCGTGCACGAGGTTAAAGTGCGCAAGCAGACCATCTACGGGGCAAAATTGTAATCCTTTCATGTTTAATATTTGGCATGTTTGTGCACTGCTGCACACCCCTGTGTGTGTAATAAGCAGAGTGTACGAGCATTATTCACGCCTATAGGCGCATATTACTAACACGCTCTTTAATTAACAAAAAA
>NW_015616239.1:0-968 GCF_001515605.1 Sinocyclocheilus anshuiensis
TACTATGATACCAAAGTGGCCAGCGTGTTCTGCAAAACTCATTTTAAAGGGAAGTGCAGTGCGTGAGATAGTGCTGCAGTAAATTTAAGTGAGTTTCATGCAACAATGATTTATGATTTATGCAAATCCCACAGCATTCTGTTATTTTGCTACAGTTCACCTAAAATTCTTTGCATGCTTGTCTATGTGTGAGTGTCTATGTACAGCATGTACAACCAGACACGGCCAAATCAGCCTCTAGAGAGTCAGCCACTCCACACCTGTTCTGACCAGCTCACACACACAACTGCTAAGTCTCTGAGCTTGAGATATTCTCTGTCCCGTCCTTTCATCAAACCGCGACTCCCTGCAGAATTCAGTCCGTCTGTTATGTCACGCTGACCTCTCTGCTCCAGTTTATCTCTCTCCTAAAGTTTCTTTCTCTGATCTACTCTCTTTGATACCAGCTTTCTTTTGCCCACCTGTGCTGCCATCATCCTCAGCATCTTTGCCATTTATCTTGCATCAAATGTATTATCACACATACTTACTCATCTTATTTCCCCTCTATTTTTCATTTTCATTTCGCATCCTTCTCCCTAGTTTGGTCCCTTTTTGTCTCTTCTGGTGGGTCATTTTTTATTGGGGCAATCAGGACTGTTGCATAACTGCACAGAACAGATGGACAGGTCATGTATTATTAGTATCAGACACAGTCATAAAGTAGGTTTTAATGAGTTACTGTTGCCTGATCCAAAGTAATTTGATATCGGGTGCAGAAGACATTGTCGAGAGACTTATGAGTGACAGACTTATTGTGTGAGGAGATGGATGAAACAGGATTTGAACGAAAGACGTAAGAAGATTGCAGGGTGTGGTTTACCAAGTTCTTAGCAGGTTGTGTATCGTGACTCATGGTAATTCTTAAAATTCTGTTATCATAGCTGGCATTGTAACGCCCCTGTGGACTGTTTGTTGTGGTTTCTTCC
>NW_015616240.1:0-968 GCF_001515605.1 Sinocyclocheilus anshuiensis
TTCCCGAGGCTTTACAGAGACAGTATGAGTATGAGGAACCCATAGCCAGAGGTGGCAAACAGCTGCTCCACAGTCCTTTCTTCAAGGTATGTTTGTTTCCCTAACAGATGGACATGGTAAGATTGCAGTACGAGTTTTCCTAAAATAATATTTTTCTTGCTTGTCCTATGTAGGTGTTGGTGGCACTTGCATGTGACCTGGAGTTGGACACTCTTCCATGCTGTGCTGAGACACACAAGTGGGCTTGGTTCCGCCGCTATTGTACCGCCTCAAGAGTGTTAGTGGCTCTAGACAAGAGGACGCCTTTGCCCCGTCCTTTCCTGGATGAGGTAGGGATTTCTAATATTGGTTTGAAATTACTTACTTTACGGAGAGCTGTTGTGTTTATGTTCTGTCAATGTTTTGCATTTTTCCACCAGGTGGCAAAGAAAATCTGTGAGCTCATGGCAGACTATGAGAACATGAACACACTCCATGAGAGTCACGACCTGTTTAAGAGGGAGCAGGATGAGCAGTTAGTTCAGTGGATGAACAGGTAAATCAACTTCACAAATCCGAGACCACTGTTGCTTTAGGTAGTGAAACAAAAGCAAAAATGACTTGGTGACCCTTTAAGTAATTTTAAATGGGTGGGATTCTATTTTAATCCTTTTTAAGTCATTTTTTTTTTTATTTCACAATTTATTTTTCTTTGCTGTTCACTAGACGACCAGATGATTGGACACTCTCAGCCGGCGGCAGTGGGACCATCTACGGCTGGGGACACAATCACCGGGGTCAGTTAGGTGGTATTGAAGGAGCAAAAGTCAAGGTTCCAACACCAACAGAAGCTCTAGCCACACTGCGACCTGTTCAGCTGATCGGTGGAGAGCAGACCCTGTTTGCTGTAACCGCTGATGGGAAAGTAAGGCTTAATTTGCGTTTTACAATTTAAAAATTTGTAGTTCCGAGCCAGCAAAGGTTTTTTT
>NW_015616241.1:0-968 GCF_001515605.1 Sinocyclocheilus anshuiensis
AAAATACACAAGATACGAAAAAATTGGACAAGGGTAAATATATTCTATGATTCTTGGTTATTTTTTCAATATGTCAGTCAGTATCACAAAAACAGTTAGCCAGTAGCTGAATTTATATTAACTATAATCTAAGATTGCTTCAATTGAATGTTGTCTTTTTACAGTGCTTCTGGTACGGTGTATACAGCCATTGATGTTGCTACTGGCCAAGAGGTATTTTCTCTATTCAGTTCTTAATCTAATTTTAATCAATGTTTCCTGAGAAAAATCCTTGAATAAAAATGTAATTAACCTATGGGTCTAAGACAATTGCTTGATGTACACTACTGTTCATGCAATAAATAAAAAATGATAGTAAAGACATTCATAGGATTTCTATTTCAAATAAATGCACATTTCTAGCAGCACAACCGTTTTCTACATGAAAAAGAAATGTTTCTTGAGTACCACATCAGCAAATCATGTGACACATTTTAAAATATATTAAAACTGAATTTTAAATTGCAAGAATATTTCATAATATTACTGTTTGTGCTGTATTTGTGATCAAATAAATTCAGCCTCGCTGAGCATAAGAGACTTTAAAAAAAAATATTACAGACCCCAAGCCTTTAATTACACTAAATTAACATTAAATGGACTGCCATAATTTAATTGTTTGAGTTTCATTTTGTCCTTTCAGTTAGTTGACATAGGCTAAGCTAACTGACAGTGATGTGTTTCTGTAGGTAGCTATCAAGCAGATTAACCTACAGAAGCAGCCCAAGAAGGAGCTGATCATCAATGAGATCCTGGTGATGAAGGAGCTGAAGAACCCAAACATTGTCAACTACGTAGACAGGTAGTTACTTTACATCCCTTAAAGCTATTTAAACTTGATTATTTTGTGCATTGTATCCCATAATATGTTTTCAGTCTTCTACTGTAACATCTACCTTCTGTTTTTTTTTTTTTTTTTTTTTTTTTTT
>NW_015616242.1:0-968 GCF_001515605.1 Sinocyclocheilus anshuiensis
TTGGGTTCTTCACTACGCTTGCCTTCAGTGGATTGACTCGTTACATGTATATGTGTATGTGTATGTGTGTGTGTGTATTAATCTTAGTTGAACTTTCTTTGGTTCTTCAGTCTTATAGAGTTTAAAATCAGTGTTTACTGATGACATCATTGTAATTACATGCAAGAGTAAAAAAAAAAAATCTATTCATGTACTCTATAGAGAAATAGATTTTTAACAGTTCAACGGAAACTTTTGAAAACTAACCCACTATGGGTTCATAAGTTTTAAATTGATGTAAATTGCCTGTCTCAGCCATCAATCATTGTGTTTTCAAATTATTTTTAAAATGTATTTAATGGCCAGATTCCATTTAAAGAACTACCAAGAATCTGTAAGAGAAAGATCCACTGATCAAAGAATAGCTGTAAATGAACCATGATGAAGCAGGTCAGCAGTCACTGTCTCATCCAATTAAGCATTTGATTAAATCAGTCTTTCTGCAATTCTCATATAGCTTCTTACATATTTGTATATATGTAAATACTTTGTAATAAATGTAAAATCTATCCTTGTGCACTTACTGTGTAACCAGTCTCTATAAATCAATAGTTTTGGTGTATTGTCTTTTTTTCTGTCATTTCCCATGATTGATGGGACTATAGTTCCCGCATAAGAGATGTCCAAGTGCATACATATATTTTTTATTGATTTTTCAGGTGTTTCATGGCTTTGAACTCTTGATTGAAGAATTTCCTGAAATGAATATTTAGAAAAATAATTGGAAAATTACTTTCTGTACAGAAGTTGCTGAAAAATAAGCACACTGTTGCGAAGTGTCCTTTTTTGCACTTTTGAGATTGCACTGAATTCTTGGTTCTTGCATCCATTTAACCATCTAAAGCCGTCTTTACACTGTGAAGTTATGTGTTTTGTTTGTGCATAACAAGTGTTATCCGTTCAATCTGTTATCTAGCAAAGTGACTGCA
>NW_015616243.1:0-968 GCF_001515605.1 Sinocyclocheilus anshuiensis
TGTTTTTTCACAAACATTGCATAGAGTGAAACTTCATAATCTCAGCACTACAATGAAATTTATTTTGTTTGTCAGAAAGCCAAGGTTTAGGGTTTCCAGAAATGTTCAACTGTTAGTGTTGAAAACTAGATTTACTACAATATGGTACAGGACATTAAAAAAGGCTATGCACTTAGCAAAAGACAACTATTGTTACACATTTTAAAAACAACTGCTAGTCAGGTGTATAAATGATCATGGAAGGGGTGGTCCTTTTGTAATAGAACAAAAACCATACCAAAAATAAAGAAAAATGTAACTACACAATGTTCAACCCTGTTTAAAAACTTTCCCCCACATTACAAACAGCTCAAACTAAACCTTTCTCACTATTCTACGGCTGTCAGCGGACTGCGCCCATACATTTCAAATAAAACAAGCTCTTTTCCTATTGTAAATGATCTCGAAGGAGTAGCTTTTGTTCAGTGGCTTTGCAAAGCGCACAAAAAGCACTACAGAGCACAAAACTCTAGTATAGGCATGTAACCTTGATTAACACCATTTTATTGAGTCAACTCTAGGTTAAAAAAGTAATAAGAACCAGACATATGATTAAACTACCACGTGAATGAGAACAGCTCTGAGTTCATGAGGTCAAACAGGGAATGTCCACCAGATCAGCCACAAGAGGGAGCATATCAGTTAAACATATGAAGCATCATGGAAAAAGTGTGCAGAAACAGATAAAAATGTCCCATTTCACACTTACATGATGACGACTGTCTGCCCTCCTGCAAGCAACAGTGTTAAGTTCAAAGGTAAGAGTGGTAAAAATGGGCCAATTCTTAAAGTAGGGGAGTTTTACAAAGACATTAGAGCGAGAACGTGGGGAAAAATGGATGTTAATGTTCTAAATTCAATATGGGGAAAGCGATTATAAGGTGTAGTTACTTTATGTGGCTTTACTGACAATCAGAAACCAAAAAAAA
>NW_015616244.1:0-968 GCF_001515605.1 Sinocyclocheilus anshuiensis
GAAGCTGATGAAATTCCCCAGACTAATCAACTGTTTGTGTGTGTGAGTGTTTGTGCCTGATTTTGTGTGTGTGTTTAGGTGAGAGTAGGTAGGAGCTGACAGTCTGGAAGAAGGATATCAGTGCATGCTAGCTGGGAAGGAATCACAGTTTAGCTTATGGGAATTTGTGAATCAGAAAACAGAGGAGTAAGAGATGGATTCATGTGCGGAAGGGTTTGTAGCAAAAGCACAAAACACAGAAGCTGAGATGTAATCCAAACAACACCAGCGGAGCCAGCAGCTAGAGATAGACCAAAACACTAGTCTACCAGACTCATCCAAAAGACATGAAACTACTGGCTAAAATAGGGGCTCAGACAAGAGATCAGGTAACAAGATAAACAACGGTAAAATTGCTGTCAGGAAGCGGGCAGTACTTCCAAAAAAGTGGCACTAGATCTGAGTATATATTGTATATATAGGAGCAGTAAACAGAAATGAGAAAAAGCTGTAGCAGTTAATGCTGGAATAGACTACACAACTTTTAAAACCAGAACAGATTTTAAAACACGAGGCATCATACACTTGCTGACTTTGTATGGTTACAGAGGAAAACCTGGCATCATATACTAAACGACTGAGATCCTCTGATCCTCTGACACTGATCCTCTTAACTGTATGGAATCACAGTCTGAAGCTAAGAAATCATGCCCATCATATACAGATTTTTTCTGTGAAAATGCTCAACTCCAGCTGCCCAAAATCTGCAGATTCGTCCGGGCTTTCGCCAACTAGTTTTGACTCATCCAGGCTTCAAATCTGGGTTAGAATGTATTGAAAGTCATGTAGTGTATTCCAGTCTTTCGACCCTGTTTACACCTATTAAGTTTGGTTTGGAGACAAAACGTACCAGGCACAATGTTCTCCTTCAGTCCTGACTTCTAACATGCATCCACAGCATTTGGCATGGTTTTGTGGCTATGAGAACA
>NW_015616245.1:0-968 GCF_001515605.1 Sinocyclocheilus anshuiensis
TGAAAAAACAGAGGGCTTCAAATACACAATACAACTATCTTTTCTTAAAAGTGCAATTCTTTTTTTTGGTAGAAAGTAAAAAAATATATATCCTTAATTTCTATATAAGTAGAAATGTTATTTTCATTAACAGCATTTTTTTTTTTTTTTTACGTTAAATGAGCCCTAAAACCAGTGACTAAAATTGGATGTTTGTCACAATTCTGATTTGGAACGAAAAAAAAAACCCAAAACAAAACATGCTGTAATGTTTGTTTGGACTGCGAAAACTGGTAATTAGTAAAGTATAATACTTGATATTGTAGTTCAGGACAGAGGATAGGATTCAGCCCATATTGATCGTTGCCAATACTATAGGGTTTTAAGTACATGGTAATTAAAAATACAAAGATAAAAAGATCATTTGAATGTAGGCTTATAATAAAGCTTTGCTGCACCATAGCACTGTCGCTCATGCAAACTATTTCAATTCAACAGCGAACAAAAAGGTCAAATAAAAGCGAGCAGAACATTGTAATGACAACACCTGTGTACCATGTTGAATTCTGGCTTATAACACTTTCTAGTTTACAGAGTATCAGCGGCACTAGCAGGTTGTTCACCTGCTACTGTCAACGTATTGTGAATAGAAAATATGTTCGTTTCCCAAATATTATTCAAGTACCTTTGCAAAAAATTTTTAATAGCTTATAACAAAAAAAAATCCTTAGCTTAGCTTAAAGAGGCTAACTGAAGGAGAGTCAGTTACACGCGATGCCACCGTCTCCGAGCATCCTCCTCTCAAGGAGCGAGCAAACTTCTTTCCAGTTACTTGAGTTCATGAATTATGGCTGCAGTTTCAATTGGTTTTGGTAAACGTACACTGTAAAATGCTTGTTTTTTTTATCATTCTCCTGTGCTCCAGTACTTTTTTCAAGAAAGTGTTGGCTTTAGAGGCATCCTCTACTCGTCCTCAAATCAAAGTCTTC
>NW_015616246.1:0-965 GCF_001515605.1 Sinocyclocheilus anshuiensis
AAATATAAATATTTTAGAGTATTTTAGAAGTGGATCGGCTGACAAAATATTTTGGGAATCACTGCAGTAGTATATAGTATCATTCTTTAACTGAAGAAAATTGAAGCTCTCCTGGGGTTTTTGAAGCATCAGTACATGATTTTCTAAAAAAAAAACATTGAGCTTTACAAGGTTCATCTGGTTTCTGTTTTTTAAGCATTTCTGGAACCTCTTAAGTGTTTATTATTTCATTAGTACTTAAGTCAGAATGTTAGTTTTGTTGGAATCATGTGATCTTCTCCTTTGCCCTGTATTTGTTAGAAACTGACCATTAACTGGACTGGTTTGACCAACCTGCTGGACGTTCCAGGGCTCAAGTGAGTTTCAGTCATTAGAGATAACAATAACATTTTATTCGGCTCAGTACACTAACTGTCCTGAGCTGCCTTCATTTGTGGTGTGTTTCTCTCTGAATCCATTTAACACTTTCTATCTCTGATTCTGTCTCTCAGTGTGATGTCAGATACTATGATCATGGACGCGATCGCTTCATTCCTGGTTCTGCCCAATCGTCTCACTGTTCCTCTAGTGGCAGACCTGCATGTTGCGCAGCTGCGGTGCCCTTTACCCAGGGTAACACACACACACACACACACACACAAACAGACCTTTACAAATGCCAATATACACATTAGAATCAACATAAAATGCAACATTTTGACAAAAACATAATACTTTGGTTTTTGCAATTGAAATTTAAACTACCATACCAATAGTTTGGGCCCACCAAGGCTGCATTTATTTTTTCGAATATAGTAAAAACAGTGAGATTGTGAAATATCATTAAAATTTAAAATAACTGTTTTCTATTTGAATACATATTATATATATTTGTTTGAATATATATTCAATTTAATTTAGTGATGGTAAAGCTGAATTTTCAGCATCATTTGTCACATGATCCTTCAGAAATCATTCTAATATGC
>NW_015616247.1:0-969 GCF_001515605.1 Sinocyclocheilus anshuiensis
AAAAGTAACTTAAATGAAAATTTGTTCAATTAAGAATTATATAATTATTATTATTATTTCCCAGAAATATAAACATAAGTAGTTTTTTAACTGGTATATTGTAGAAAAGAAATGTGTTGATGTATGTATTAATATCATTCATAGTATTTAATTAACTTTATTTTTTCATTTTAATTTTAGTTAACATTTTTATAATTGTAGTTATATGCTTGTCATTTTTTATTAGTTTTTTGTATAAATATAAAAATAAATATAAAGACATTTATATAAAAATATAAATAAATATAAATAAATGCAATTTTTGTCAAGAAAAAAAAAAGAGAAGCAGCAGTTGTGAGTGGGGTGGACAACCCTAGCCCCGCTTTGTGCTAACTGCATTAAATATTTTTAACGCAGTTAAACCGGAAAAATATATATATATTAGTGCTGTCGATCGATTAAATAAAATAACTAATTAATTGCACATTTTTTCTGAAATTAATCACGATTAATCCCACCCAACAAAAATGTTTTTAAATATACTTGTATATTCCAATAATTTCACATTCAATCTTCACACATTTATACACACATTTATATAAAAATAAATAATTTATTTTATTTTACTTTTAGTAATTTTAGTACATTTCTAACTTTCATCAGTTATATTTTATTTAGATTTTATTTAATTTAATTTGATCTTATCTTTATTTCAATTCACAAAAGCAATTACAAAGTTCTCAGGCTGCATTTAAATGCAGTCATGGTTTGTCTAAGCATGATGTCTCAGTCGAAGCCTGTAGGGAAAAAAGGCAGATAAGCAGCAGTTGATTGAGCTGGTAGGAGAGACACACAGCCCCAATTACCCTTATGTCACCACTAGTAACAGGGCTGGTGGTCTGCTGCCATCACAGGTTGCCCCAACAGAGAAGGACAGCACCCTGTCTCTCTCCATTAGTCATCTTAAACCCCTCTAATGCCCCATAATGG
>NW_015616248.1:0-929 GCF_001515605.1 Sinocyclocheilus anshuiensis
CACACACACACACACACACACACACACACACACACACACAGGTCCTACATGATGAACTCAAAAACAGGATCCACTGTATTTGAATATTTTTAATGAGGAATAGGATGGTGTTATAGTTCAGTCTTGTCTTCGGGTGTCTCCTCCTCTTTCTGCTTCTGTTGGAAAGAAAATAATCTCTGTTTATAGACTGTCAGTATGTCGGTGTGTTAACAGCGCTCCTTCCGCTGGCCTCACCTGCAGTTCTCCATCCAGGAAGGAGTCACAGAAGTCCAGCACGCGCTCAGTAGTGATTTCACCCGCCGCCAGGAGCCACTTCTTGTCCAAGTCTCCATCGTAAAGGCCGATCCGCGGCAGATCACCAGACTTCAGGCCGAAGTATTCCAGCACGCGGGCGTTCGACTTCTCTTGTCCGTTTACCAGCACAAACAACATCTGCATTTCACAAAACACATTCCAGCATCTGCTCGAAAATCACAACTATGATTATACGCAGTTCTCCTGCAGAATTGGGCTATTTGTAAACTCTTTGCTGGTGGCTGATTTTTTCCCCACGGTTTAGAGGTTTGACATATTGCAGAAACTGTAATCGACTGAAATGCGTTGTATTGAAATATTTTACAATCTACCAATGATAAAACTGTGCGAGATTATGAGTTTTGTGAAAGAGGAGCTCCATTATGAAAACTGTTTATGAGAACTACTAGTGATGTTATAGTTGAAATTGTGTATAACGCATAACAGGGATTGTAAAATATAAAATATGTATTTGAGGTATGGGACAGGCATATGTTTTTGACTGGCCTTTGTGCTGGTTTTACACAAGACCGGCAACCCTGTCCTGTAGTGTGTTTTGGGTCATATTCCATTAGGATTTAGTGGTTTTAACAGGGTCATTCTACAGAAACGTCCACTTTTGGTATGGCAAGATG
>NW_015616249.1:0-969 GCF_001515605.1 Sinocyclocheilus anshuiensis
GGGAATATTCTGTACATTTCAAAGCAGCGGCAGATTAATTGTTAGCTTGACATGTATGTTAACCATGCTCTCTCTATACGCTCTGTGCCCTTTCTAATGTTGGCTGGAATTGTGGAAAGTTGAAAGTTTGCCTGGCAATTAGTCGCTAATTCAAGCCGCTTTTGTGTGTGTTGCCATCTGGTGTCTGCTAATTAAAGAGGTGATGGATTTGGTTCAAATGAGATCACTGAAAATTGATTAAGCAATTCCTTGAAATCATGACTCCACCAATACGTAATGCAAAACTAATTGTTTGGGTTCAGGAGGTAATTGAAGACCATTGTGTTATGCTTTCAACATCATGCGTTGTGTTGAGCGAATCCTCAGGTTTGCATTCAATGTAAAGTATCTCTCAGTGAAATTGGATATTCAATGGTAAAAAAAAAAATCACTAGGATTTTATCCATCAGGTATTTTTATAAAGATATCTGGGTTCACAAACATGTGAAGACACTTTTATGAATCTTAAATCTTAAAATGCAATGTCCAAAACTTTTGTAGACCTTCTAAATGGAACAAATTAAAGTCCTTTTAAATCTGCATCAGACCTTTGAAATTATGCTAACAAATAATGTGTACCTGCTTTCTGGTCTGCTAGGTCTTGTTTCTCTCTCTCATCCTTGCCATCTGCTTTACCATGATAAAGAACAAAGCATTTACATTCTACCACTTCTGAGGAGACATTCTCACAGGATGCAATTTCGCCTTTCATCCCTGTGATTTTTTAAATGTGTTGGTCCATGTATCCAAGTCAGACAAAAGTCTTCAACTGTTGCACAGTATCACATAAAGGAATAATATTACTGTTATGATCACCATTTTAATGGGTATAACCATTAAACATGTTTTGTTTGAATATTTAGGTTAATTTACTGATGCTAAATAATTTTAAAGTGTCCCTATTATGCCATTTTTACGGTTCCTAATATT
>NW_015616250.1:0-969 GCF_001515605.1 Sinocyclocheilus anshuiensis
TAATTCTTATGGCAACTGATAAGACTAAAAAGTTGTTATATACACATTTAGGAAATGCATTAAACAACACAACAGGGCCAGTATATAACAAAAACTGCCTAAACTCTGTGGCTTTCCATTGACTATATTCGTAAAGGGATCATGGCTTTCTTGAGAAATTCCTAGGCAAATTTTGCCTAAGTCGTTTCAAGTTCTCAGATACAACAGAGAAATCCTACATGTCAAGGGTCCATTGACCCACAGTGAAACAAGCTTACGGACAATTCCTAAACACACTAAATGCATGTAATCAAGTACAAAAGATGTAACTAAACCTACTCCCAACTCCCGAAGTGGTGACACATCACGATGATGTTCCTCATCTAACATTTAATCAAACTGGGCATCTGTTCTCAGGGCTGCTTCCATGTCTGGGTACACTATTTTTCCATTTAAATGAACACCAGGTTGCACACAACGCTCACAAGAGCTGTAACCTGAGATACCTTTAATACATTTGAGAAAAGCTCTTGCAGGAGCATCACATATAAATGCATCAGGCAAGGGAACACTGTAATATTTCTCATTGAAGTACAAGCCTTCCTTTGTGATTCTTTTAAATTCCTCAACAACATCTTTCATCTACTCCTGAACTGATGGTGGTTTAGATGGGCCAGCATACAGACTTATCATGAACACTTTTGAGCTCCTTAATTTTACCAAGTATGGGCCACAACTGTCCATTGGAACCTCTGAAAAGCGGTATTCCATCAACATTTAGTCTTAGAGTTAATGTGTCTGTGAGTTCACCTTGTGCATTGTTCAGCTCTGCACATATGGCATTACACATGCCAAAATTATAGTAACTTCCACTCCCCATTTTTTTTTTACTTCAGTCTATTAAAGTAGACGTAAGAGTTATTGGATCTTTTGGTAAGTTAAGATCTTCATTTATAAGTATGTGCAGTAATTCTGACAAAGCAGACTGAG
>NW_015616251.1:0-969 GCF_001515605.1 Sinocyclocheilus anshuiensis
GTTAATCACAGTTGAAATATGGAAGAATATGTATGGACAGTCTCAGTAAATCATAGTTATCCTTCATCAGGGAGTCAATTATGCAACACCAAAAAAGGGTTTCTGCAATAACCTTGAAGATCTGCAAATGAAAAAAGAGAGAGAGAGAGAGACCTGAAGTCAGAGAGCTATAAAATCAAATCTATAAGATAAAATGTCAGGCATCACTGAATATCCCTCTAATCAGATTCTATCCTGTTTTACCTAATTTTAATTATTTTATCTCTTCCAGATTAAGTAGGTATTAGTAATAGATATAATCCCTCTAGAAGTTAGAAACTGAAGGATCTTCTGAGATGTATTCCAAAGCACCCTCAGTACTTCAGCGGTATTAGTTATCAAACTAATAAGAGAATTACAATTATTAATATAGGACATCTATGATTTCATGTACTGATTTGAGGTATTGAGTGTCTATTGTCTGGATATGAGCGTTATGGAAGGTTATGCACTGAATGTGCACATCACAAAACATTGAATTTATATAAAGACTTAAATATGCATACAACTATGTATATAATTAAGGAAAGTAATTCATTAGAATGTGGATCGTATGTGCCATATCAGCAGGTGATCAGAATATATTAAAAAAACATTTAATAATTAATCTAATGAGATGCCAGCAGTACTGAAACACCAACTGTTAAAGTTGAATGCACAATTAATTTCAACAAGCATTGAAACAAACAAACAAAAGTTTTACTTTACACTTAAGTTAATAATAAACATGGAGAAGCATTGTGAAAAATAATACAAAGAAATCACAGACATTACTATCTGGAGGGGCTATGATTTCTAACAGGACCCCTGAGTTATCTAAAAAACTATAGGTAATATTCTCCATAATTTTTACTGAGGTTGTGAGAGAAAGAAAAGACAGGCTTTTAGGATTTGGATCGGATTAAAATCACAAAGTACATCTGTGAAGCA
>NW_015616252.1:0-965 GCF_001515605.1 Sinocyclocheilus anshuiensis
AATATGATTGAAAGAGTGTAAGACACCTAAATCTCCCTGAAATGTTACTAAAAAATAATGTTTTAAAAAATAGGTATATTATTAAAGATTCTGTTTAAAAAGATTCCTAAATAAGGTTGGTCTAACTTCCTTGAAATATATATATATATATATATATATATATATAGGAATATCAATGAAAGATGATCATGGTGGTTAAAATAAACTAATCTTTTCTACAAAATTTTAAGGGTTCCTGGGTTAGGGTTGGAGTGGGGAATTGGTCTATGTTAAATGCCAAATGATAGACCTCAGCATGGTAGGTTTTGATATAAGGATTCAGTCTAGGGCCTAGGCTAGCTAGCTAAATAAATAAATACATAAAATAAAAGAGAAAAAAATAATACTTACATCATAAACAACAGCAAAAAAAATGCTTAGTGTCTTTTTACTGTACATGTGCATTTCAAGTGCATGCTGTGGTTGTCACACTCACTGGTGGGAGATCAAGCACACAGTACAGGAGTTGACTAATACACAGTCTTTAAAAACAATCCACAGGACAGGAAGACAGAAGATCCAGGAAGACAGGCAAACCAACGTAGTGTATGCATAAACAATAACCGGCAACTAAAGGAACTAAATGGGAAGACTTCATACAAATGCAAATGAGGGACTAATGACTTAATTAACTAAAACAGGTGAACTGAATAAGGCAATCTGGATCAATTCCACAGAAACTGTATCAATGACCAAAATAAAGCAGGACAACAGGGAAACACAGAAAACACAGAAACAAGAGTTGTGTCCCAATGTGAAGTGCACAGACTCCGAAGTGTGCATTTGAAGTGTGATTACATAACAGCGGCGCGACGCAAGCTGTCCCAATTCAGGATGCACCCTCCGAAAACCGCATTCCAAGGCTGATTGCATCACCGCGGCGCGACGAAGGCTGACATATTTCGAAAGCGACTTCAAATGCGCCC
>NW_015616253.1:0-969 GCF_001515605.1 Sinocyclocheilus anshuiensis
AACACACAGAGCACACAAATGTATAAATAATGCACACAGAAAACCGTAGCCAAAACACCTCAGATGGTCCAGGAACTCATAAAAAATTGATTCAACACTAACTGTTACAGACCAGTTGAGAAAATGCTTTAAGTTTGATTTAATGGTGCTACATTTGGCATAATTTTACAGTGACATATCCATAAATATCAGTTATATTTTTCAGGAAAATATGGTCCAGAACTTACCCACTTTTTAAATTTTACATACCAAAATGGAGCCAAATATGAATGCTAGTTTGCTAAAACAACAGCTTTTTGGTTATACGGTTAACATTAACCAATAGCCTACCTGGCCTTGATGACATCACTAGAAAAGAAAATTGTTTCAAAACAAATTGTAATTTAGTTATAAAATGTGTAATTGGTAGTGATGGATACTTTCGAAACACTGCTTTATGAAGCTCCGAAACCTTTGCAAATCATTTATTTCTAACCAGTATTTTGGAGCATGTATAAAACTGCCAAAGTCACATGATTTCAGTAAACTCGTTTTAATTACATCATAACTGTTTTAAAATGTTTCAAAATTTCAATGAACCCATGAACCGTTGTCTATGTGGTTTTTACCTGTTCTCGGGTCAAGTTTATAAATTTGAAGACATTTTTAATGTTGTATTTGTTTAATAAAAAGGAACAGTTGTAGTTAACAGTCTCTTAGTTCGTAACTCTTACTGTAGAACGCCCCCTAGCCATGTGATTCAAGAGCAAATTTGACCTCCTCTTTACCTTTCTCTCGTGCAAACATTACACACGGATGTGTTTGTGGTTAAATCTGCACTTTATATTAGATACACACACACACACGTGTTAATTCGCAGAGGTGTACGGTGGTTGTTTGTGCAGTGTAGATGGATGGAGGATTGACCGGGGCAGGGGACACCAAGCCAGGTGGAGCCCAGGTGTGAGTGAGTTCAGTGAGGGTAAGCTG
>NW_015616254.1:0-937 GCF_001515605.1 Sinocyclocheilus anshuiensis
TATACACACACACACACACACACACACACACACACACATATACATCCAGAAGTGTTGTTTTTTGAAACAGTTTAACCTTCTCCGTCACAACAATGAAGAACTAAACTGGTCTAATAACTTGATATGTAGGAAACTTACTGGCCAAGTACAAAATAATGCATGAATTACTGTGATATTAGTAGTGTTTCATGTTATATAATCAATGCATATCATGAATATTCAATATATCACCCAGCCCAGAATAAATCCACACTAAACTAAATTAACAAGGCCACAAAATTTAACAGTTCCTACAAATTTCATGAATAATGCACTAAGCAAAAACCTGTTTAACACAGTATAACAATACAATTTCTTGCTTTTGTAGTTGCACTTTTCTGTCATGGACACATCAAGTCACCATGCGACACAACAGATAACAATGCACAAAAACCACCTCCTGCAAAATGAGGACAAGCTCATTCTTCTTTCTTTGTCTATGTCTGAGATGTGTTTGAGAGCAGAAGACAGGAGACACGCTAGTGTATGTTTAAGTGCTCATCATGTAGCAACCAAGAGGTCTTCTGCAGTGAACTTGACATGCCTGCTTATATAAAGCCAAGAGGTTCTGTTCAAAACAAAGCATGGCGTGGGAAAGTGTGTAATTGCAATGTCTCTGACTTTTCACAAGTAAACTGACATGACCACAGTCCACAGCACTCTGAGTGAGGTAACGTTTCTCAAACAACTCGTGCAAAGCTAGAATATATCAGCACCAAAATCCAACAACAATCAAAGAAAAACTAAACTTCATTCAATACTATGACATTATTGACACATGACTATTTAGCACATTTCATTCCCACACTGTCATTACAGTTACACACAAAAAAAAAGTGTTTAAGGTATTTAGTACATGTAATAGTTAGTGACTCAACTTTTATAGATTTTTTTTTTT
>NW_015616255.1:0-969 GCF_001515605.1 Sinocyclocheilus anshuiensis
ACATCCTGGACCTTTGAATCACGTATGATATTGAGATTACGCAGGGTGACCATATCGAAAGCTTCCGTATCTTCTTCACCTCCTCCTTCATCATCATACCGAACAATATTCTCCCTCGCATCACGCTCGTCCTCGATGAAAAGAGGTGTTTTTCGTCTGTGTCGCATTGCCATGATCAACAGCATCAGAACTAGAAGAGAAACAGACATGCTGTATGTTGGAAATTAAGGTTCAATGGTTGCACCAATGCAAGGAGACCACAACTGCAGTGATAAAACATTTAGGATTTTCCCCCCTCTGGTTCATAGGCTAAAGATGCCCAGTAAAAATATTTGGTAACAAGTGCCAAGTTGATAGACTTTTATTCGAAAAGGCTTGCTGCTGTATTAAAACAAAAAGTGTTCCAAGTGAATATAGTTGAGGGATATGCACAATTGTGAAACCAGGTTTTTTGTTTTTGTTTGTTTGTTTTTATTCTTCTTCTTATCCTTTAAAGTTTAGGGTTAGTCCAATATTACATTAAATTTGGAAAAAGATCTGACAAGATTTTAGTTGGATCCATTTATACGTTTCAGAAAACTAGAATTTTAATGGGGTGTGTAGACTTTTATGCCCTCTGTACTTGTGATGAACTTAGACTTTTCAAAGTTGTCATTGCCGATGTATTTTTCAATCAGAACTGATTTCACAGCAGGATTTTGAATCACAGACAGGTCCAGATATTTAGCATGCCAAATATTTCACAGGCACCGCCTCTCTTAGATCACGTGTTTGATTATTCACACTGTGTGATTGTCACTCGCATGAACAAGCACCGATTTGCCTTTGATTTCGGCCATTTATCTGCGATTTCGCAAAACCTGTTGGTGAGTGAAAATCGTGGCTATAATTGTGCAGTCTGAACTCACACAACCATGAGAGAAATCTTACACAGGGTGATCATGGTGTGAGAGAAAACACTGACACTCT
>NW_015616256.1:0-969 GCF_001515605.1 Sinocyclocheilus anshuiensis
TGTGCCCTTTATCATAAGCACTCTTTTTATGCTGATGAATCTACATATTAGACAATACATACCATATTGAAACTGCATTCACAAAAAAGTGACAAAACAGTACATGTATGGCATTTGTTGTTTTGTAGCACAGTGTCACTTGAAGGATGATGAGAACAAAATCAGTGTGAAGGAGCTTACTATCGGGCTATGGTTTGGTTTAGGATTAATTGCTTGTAATTATGCGTCATTTACTGTTAGTACTAAGTATAGTACTATTTGGCAACCCAGACCTTCACCAGTGTGAATGATATCCTTTTTGAAAAGGTATCTTTATAGATTTTTATTGTTAGACATATTTTTACTGAAATAGCTGAGCTTTGGGTAGTTTGCACAACCACTCAATATACAGCAAAATATTATATTGATCCATAGCAGGCTGTTGATATTATGCAGTAAGAAGAATATCTGCATTTTCTCAGTGCAATTCAATAAGCAAATACTTTGAAAGCTAATGAAGTCTGTGAGGAATGGCCATATGGATATTGACACATGCACACGCATGCATGTGCTCTCTCTAACATGCACACACATGCCCTATATAATCTGTCATTCCTGCTCTCTCAAGCTCTTTACACGCACCGTAAGAAATACATAAGCTCTATAGTGTGAAAGTTACTATGTGATTAGTAATAACAGGGTTTCTGCAGGTTTTATGAAAGTGAATTTAAGACTTTTTAAGACATTTTTATTTAAGAAAATATATTTTTGTTTGTAATCAGTATTCCACTCCTCCAAACGAACGTACAACACTTCGCATTTCCAATTATGTCCATTAGATGCCACTCTTGTATGATTTGTCGTTCCATTTACAGTGAACATTTTTAACCACAAGGCGTCAGAGTACAGTAGCCCCTCATTGCAGAACACAAGATCCAGGGGGCCTGGTTGGATCCACATCTAGGGGGTGGAGATTGGTGGGTTTAGGGA
>NW_015616257.1:0-969 GCF_001515605.1 Sinocyclocheilus anshuiensis
GCTGCAAAGCACAATTAATAATTCACACAGCACAGGTGTCTGCCTTTGATAAGGTCACGGAGAGGGAATCACACAAAGCTGATATAACTGTTTGTTGCAAGCTGTGGTTATTTTTACAAGACAAATTGAAGTAACTTTCACCCAAGTGCTGCCATGTCAACAAAATACACCCTGGTGTCTACAGATGAGTCCATTAAAGCCATACGGTGCTGATATCTTCAGCGTCTGCTCTCAACGCTCTCTCGTGATTGGCAGAATTACGTAACATTTTTTTCTCCATTCGCCGAACAGTTCTAACTTTCATTTCACGCCACCGCCCTAATTATTCTCTACAAAAACAATTTTACGCAGCATATTTCTTCTCAAAAACGTCTCGAATCCAACAATAACAATTATTTAAAGGCGAATGCCTAATAGAATTGCTGCAAAGTAACGTACAGGCAGCGGCGAGTGCTGCGTCCATGATGCTTCATTTGAATACAGCACTAATTATTAAACTTCCCAAATGCATAAATGTTTAAAATGCATTATTTTTTCTCACGAGCTACATGGTCAACACTTCGGATGCATGCACAGTAAATAAATGCACATAGCTCACCCTCTTTTGATGCTTTTACTCTGGAATACTGTTTAACGCAGGCTTTTTTGAGCCGCCGTGTTCACGCTTGACTTCTCTAACCACTATTTTTCAGTCGTAACTCTACCCATGCGGCTGCGCTCGTAACTCATATCCAACTTCGCGTCACGAAACCCGTGGAGACCCGCCCACCGCACTGCACCGGCTCTCTGATTGGCTCACGTTGATCCTCTCCCCGCGTGTTACGAGCGTTTTCCACTAGCTTCTCACTGCCCGCATTTTATTTCATCCCACAATGCACCAGGGCCCGTCTGGACTCAGAATCCCACATCCTCAGGCCAAAGGTATTGATTCCTGTGAGGTATTATCCTATTTGTTTACCACACTATATG
>NW_015616258.1:0-969 GCF_001515605.1 Sinocyclocheilus anshuiensis
ACTGACCCCAGACTTTTAAAAGACTTTTTATTCAAAATAGTAGTTTTTTTATTGACCTAAACTTCTCATATTGGAGTTATGCCTGCATATCCTTTAAAATGGATTCTTCTGAAAAATAAATAATAATAATCTGTGTCCAGATGGTTTCAATTGGCCCTTTCATTTAACAGCCACACTTAACTTTTCATCCCAACCAACTTCACCATGGCCTAATTCATTGTAATGCAGCATCTTGATGAGGTTATGATCATGATTTATATTTAAGTAAATGGGCATCTATTCAAACAGTGTTGATCAAGTGTAATTGTTTAGCTTGGCACCTGCCTTTAGTTTTCAGAGACATCTGGAGGTCCTGCTGCCCCTTTTGGCATTGCTTAGCACGGGAACACTGTACTGTGGCTTTCATACTCACTGTGTGACAATGCTGTTCTGTGTTTTTCTCAAAGCAAGTTGCTCATCAAACCTCTCTCATCTGACACCTGTGACTACCACCGAGCCATGGGAAATGCAGAGGATTTCAAAGCACCGTTGACAAGATGCATTCACAAAGGCTTGCTAAAGTGTTTCAGGGACATGGAGAGCAATTGTCTGCAGACTGTAATTATCCTCTCGCATGATAGTTTGGTCTTGCCTGGTCTCAGCTGTTTGGTGCTTGTGCTCAAACCTACACACTTTCACCTCTCTCTCTGGATAAAAGGCCGCGAGGATGGAGGGAACTGAGGAACTGGGACAGAGGAGGGGAGGGGAGGTTGCAGCCCACCTGTCTGAAAGATTGAGTGTCTTTGCTCATTTTCCACCTACAAGCGGTCTCACAGTTTAAACTGTGCTTTGCTGCATTACATACTGTGTGTAGTGCATTACAGCAGTGTAAAAATTAAATCCGTAAAGTAACAGAAAAAGTACTGGCAGCTCATTACCGGGACGTTATCCATTAATTTTACAGACATTTCTGTTAACTCTAAAACACAA
>NW_015616259.1:0-968 GCF_001515605.1 Sinocyclocheilus anshuiensis
ATATATATATATATATATATATATAAAATTGTAATAATGTAATGTAATCATTTTTAAAAATGTAATATATAAAATGTTACATATTAATAGGGGGGGAAATGCAATCCATAAAAATGATTTTTTTTTGGGGGGTGGGTGGGTCTTGGAATGTAAATGTTGAAATAATTTCCAAAAATTTCCAAAATTCTATATAGAAGTGGCTAACGTTTTTTTGGTCTCCTCACTTCCAGACGACACCAGTCACGAGGCCGAACCGTCCCGGAGCGACGTGTCGACTTCAGGCCTGCGGCACCAAACGTCGGGGCCCCTGCTGGCCCTGCTGCTGCTCTGCATCTCTGTGTTCCTCACCTTATAGCCCCTCACCGGCCCCTCAAGCAGCCCCCGGGAAACCACACGTGTCTTGAGATCCACCAGGAACACGTCTGCTGCGCTTTCGTTTTGTTTTCCAATATTTAAGTGGTCCTTTGCTGTCTTTGATTAAGAAAAGTCGATTAGCCGTGCAAAGAAGAAATGCAGATCGCCCGTTTAACCAATCGACTGGCAGCTGGTCACTGGGGATTGGCTGCTGGGAGGAAGGGGGCGGAGTCTCAGATTTGATTTGGGTCCATTGGGAGCGAGTCGCTCTTTTGTGGGTAATTAGAGAATGCGTTAAGAAACGCTCCGTGAGAACTGGAGGTTTTTAGGTCGGTTTCACATAAAACAGACATAAACATCAACCCGAGTTCACCGGCTCTGCTGTTAGCGATATTATATATACACAAAGACTCTTGCCTTTCGTCCTTCGTCTGCCTTCCCTTAACAAATTGCAGAATGCATCGGAGGAAACGGTCTGTTATGCATCTCGCAGCAGGATCTTTCCCAATTGCAGGAAGACGTATAGTATTGGTTAGTCTGAATTTAGATTTGATTCTCTACTGCAGTTCGAGGGACTTGTCTTAGTAGACCACACCACTAAAAACAATGATTTT
>NW_015616260.1:0-966 GCF_001515605.1 Sinocyclocheilus anshuiensis
AATCGCAACATGAAAATTTGATACCGGCATATCCCTACTCTCAACATATGGAAAAGAAAAGCTTGAATATTGTGCTCTAAAAACTACATTTGTTTTCCAGAGAAGAAAGTCATACAGGTTTCAAAAGGCATGAGGATGAATAAGTGATCATTTGCAGTATAATTTTATATAGATAATATTTAGTGCTTTAGCAGAGCAGGATGTTCATAGCAAGAACATATTGAGATGTTCAGGCCAGAATGATTGGATGTGGGTGATTTTTGGAAACTGCCCTCTTTTTCAACCCCACATCTCTCTCTCCCTCCTTCTGTTGCCTGTCTCATTCTGGCTCTAACACAGATACTGGAAAAAACTGTGGATCCTGGCGAGCTCTGGGGCTTGGCATGGGGAGAAAAGTCATTGCATGGCCCATTCCACCTAGAGATTTGCCAAGCACATAGTCAGTCTTTCTCTCTCATAGACGCGGGGCAGAAAGGATGTCTGTGACAATATGTGGAGGAATTTATATCATGCAGAACGATTAAACCTGAGGGCTCGTAAAGTATGTGTGGGTGCCAAGCAAGCAGTTTCTCAAAGTGTCCAACTAATTTTAATTAGTGTCCAACAATAATTGAAGTGACGTGGCTAGAGTGTGATTACTGATTGCCAAGCCTGCATAGATTATGTGCTTGCAATATAAATAGAAACATGTTTAAAGAATGCCTTTGAATGCCTGTCATTCATGTAATTCTATTCGACACATCTGTCCCATTTGTGTTCATTGCTTAATATCTGCCTACTTTTCTATTTTATTCTAGTCTACCATTTACAGTTTTAATGTTATTTTATTAGTACTTTTTACTCTATACTTATACTACTGATAAATAAAATCCGTGCTCACCAAGACTGCATTTTATTAATCAAAAATACAGTAAAAGCAGTAAAATTATGAAGTAAGTGTGTGTGTGTGTGTGTGTGTGTGTGTGT
>NW_015616261.1:0-969 GCF_001515605.1 Sinocyclocheilus anshuiensis
GCTGCCCACACGTATTTAGAGTCCGAGTTGCACCCAACAATGGCGGAGTCCTGGCAGCAGCCATCCGACATCAGGTTATCCACGTAGCTCTGCCATGACGACATACTTGCCTTCGGCTTTCAAACGCTCACAAGCTAAACTAGCCTTAAAAAGACGGGACTGACAGTTTCGCGCGGTTACTGTGTATCTGGATGTCCCGCACGCCCCCTTCTCTAATGAGAGTTTGAGCAGTAGAGTCCCAGCTGAATGGAGACTCTGGGTGTAGTCCCTCAAATATCCCTCCGCGCAGGCGCGCTTAGGCTGCGGTCCATTAGAACAAAGCCGTATGCGCGGATTAATACGAGTTCTGATTGGACGCTAGTGTGCATGACCGTTTAGAAGCCACGTTTTGTGTGACAAAGTTAGTTAATGTGTGCAGTATATGTAAGAAACAACAATACATTTTTACCCATGATGCTGGGACTACTATTTCAGTTTACGTTTGGTTTGAACCGCACGTTTCACGTTGCTTTCAGGACCAAAATTTCAGTGTTATTCACATCAAAAGCGGTTTCAAAAGACCTCTGGTTTTGTCACATGGCAAAAAACAAACTCCAGATGTGACCTAATGTTGGCCTTTCTCTGAAGCGGCTTAATTCCTTTTTTTTTCTTCTTCATTTTGTAGATCCAGAACTTTGCCTGTCATCTGTTTTTATTTTATTTAAAACAATTTTTACACTCTCGAGTATTTTCGTCCAAACAGTTTTTATTAAAGGTCCTCGTGACAGCAGTGATTCATTTTAGCTGCAACACCTCACCAAGTCAGTGATATTTTTGGGTGAGATCAAATAACATTTGATTACATTTGAGTTGCTACACAGTCGGGAAATAAGGTATCTGTTCAGGTCGGATCACAGGTGGATTTCGGAAGAAATGGACAAACTGCTTTATGTAGCAACATCACATATGTTTCTGTACGTGTATGTAACA
>NW_015616262.1:0-969 GCF_001515605.1 Sinocyclocheilus anshuiensis
TTAATATGATAACAATCCTGCATTAAACACAATTTTCTTACTGTTTAAGCTGTGACACTCATACAAATCAGTATTCAGATCAGTCAACATTTTCTCTTTCTCTCTTGTGGTTTACAGCAACAGTTGTACGTGTCTTCAGAAAGGGGTCTTACCCAGGTGTCCCTGCACAGGTGTGCCGTTTATGGCAAGGCCTGTTCAGACTGCTGCCTGGCCCGCGACCCCTACTGTGCCTGGGATGGAGAACACTGCTCTGCTTTCACCCAGGCTACCAAGAGGTCAGACCACATTCATTTACCCCACTGGGTGGTCCATGGTCCAAACTGTGTTCAGATGAATTTCTTGACTTCATTAACTGTCTATTTTAATGCTGATAACACGGTCAGTACATGTACAACGCATATTGGTCTTAATCAGATGTGCTGAAGAGAAGCAGAATAGAAAATAAACAGTCTGATTAACAGCAATTTCACAGTTGTAATAGTCATTAAGCTTTTAACCATGAAATCATTTGTGAATGAATCCTTAGGAGAAGCAGAAGGCAAGATATCAAACACGGAGATCCTCTACGGCAGTGCAGAGGATTCAATGCTAAAGGTTTGTAAACAGCCTCTCATTTGATACTGAATAATGATGCAGGAGATCTTCAGAAACTTGAATGTGGCCCTTCTCTGACCCTCTCAGTAGAGAAGCATCTGAGGGAGACGGTGCAGTTTGGGGTTGAGGGGAGCAGCACGTTCCTGGAGTGCCAGCCAAGATCCCAGCAGGCCTCCGTCAAATGGCTCTACCTGAAGGACGGCAAGCGAAAAGCAGTAAGACACTGATGTTACCATTATAAGGCTTTAAATGGATAGTTCACCCAAAAATGTTAGAAGAAACATTATTTCAGTGAAAAAATATCAAATGTGAAGTTTCACACAGGGACACAATATACAGGTGCATCTCAATAAATTAGAATATCGTGGAAAAGTT
>NW_015616263.1:0-969 GCF_001515605.1 Sinocyclocheilus anshuiensis
ACGAGAGAGGTCTGCTGAGATGGCAAAAAGGCACTGAAAAACAGCATAGTAGGAAAAAACTAAGAACAGAATGTAAGTGTGTGTGTGTGTGTATGTGTTTGAGGGAGCCGTAAAAAGAGACAAGGCCCTTCATGAAAGGACTAAAGTGGCCACACACTTCACTCTGCTTACTGGAGCAGCGCATCAGAGGTCAGCTTCAGATGCTCTTACTGGACTAGTCGATCCTCTACACTGGAAGTGATCAACATTTCACATAGCAATGGCTAAAGGTTGTCTACAATGAAATAATGTTTACTTATCACGGACCAATCAGCTGCAAGCTTTAAGGTATACATTTGAATAAGTGAAACACTTTGTATTCTACTGTTAACAGAACTTAATTTCCATTGATTATTTAAAAAAAGTAAATAATTTATAAATTAGTAAGTAAACAAAAACAAATACACATATTGTTAGTTTTGCTACCACTGCGTATACTATATATAAATAGGAAACAAATGGATGGATGAAATAAGTAAATCAATCAATCGATCGATCATCAATCAATCAATCAATCAATCAATCACAGAGAATTGTAGTACTGCTGTCACTGTGTATACTATATATAAACAGTGAATGAATGAATGAATGAATGATAATGTTGGTATTGCTGTCACTGTGTGTAGTATATATAAATAGCAAATGCAATAAATGAATGAATTGCATAATATTAGTATCGCTGCCACTGAATGAATGAATGAATGAATGAATCACACAATGTTATGCCATGAATATATTGAATATATAACAAAAATGTTTTAAATTAGAAGCTGAGAGACTGTAAATGTGTATGAAATAAATGCATACAATATTATCAAATAAATTAAATTGAAACTTAAATAAACAGTCCTTTCTGTAAATCCGGTGGAGATGTGCATTGTCTGTTAACATAAGAGCGGTCTGGAAAAGTACCAGGGTGAGGCTGGTGAG
>NW_015616264.1:0-969 GCF_001515605.1 Sinocyclocheilus anshuiensis
TAAACAATATAATTAAGAGGAGTGGCTGATAGGAAAGCACCTAAAACTGAAAGGCAGGGGACGACTCACCAAGGGATTGTTAATTAAAAGGTATTTTGCAGTTATTTACATCTTAAGAGCTGTTGCTGACAATGAATGTTAGCAGTTGAAAAGGCCACTGAGGGTGGGGTTCAAATGTAATCTCACCAGCTTTCATGTTGGATCTCTAATATGAATCATTGACATATTTATTTAGGTTCCATTAATGTCTGTCAAGCTGGCAGCACGAACATTTGTTTCAGAGTGAGGGGGTTATATATCTTTAACTGTTTTCAGTAACAGCAATACTTTCTGGATGTTTAAAAATGTTTTGCAATATTTAATAATCAGTCATAATCAGTATTTTTTTAGATATATAATAAAAAATAATAACACTAATAATTATATGTTTATTAATATTTCATAATTAGGATATTTTAACAATAGCCTACTACAAAATACTATCATAAAGTAATTATAAAAATTTGTCTATATATTTATATATAGAATTAGGCTATGTTCCATAATCTTTTTTTCCCACATCTTTGACACAGTTAATCATTCATAATAATAATAATAACTAATATATACATACACACACTAATTATTATTAGCCTTTTGTTATTATTGTGCAATATAAACTCATTCTATTATTTTCATGATGATATGATGATGATAATAATAATAATACCTGATAAGAATAATGAATAATTATTTTGTTTCTGTTTTAGTTTCCACATCCATGACATAGGCTAATTGGGCCATACTACAAAGTATGCAATAAAAAATCAGTATAACGGCGAATTTAATGTGCATTTTTAACAATGGAAAATGAAAACAATGGCATTTCAGCTTCTAAGCAATAAGCAGCATGTCACTATTAAGCAATAAAGACGTACTTACCTCAGAAAATGCTTCATCGCGATTGTCTGCTTTGCTACAACAGTATAA
>NW_015616265.1:0-970 GCF_001515605.1 Sinocyclocheilus anshuiensis
AAATCGTTTAATGCACAGCTAGCCGTTGATTATCCCTTACTTAAATCGCTTTCACTTGTGGAATAATCTTCTGATTGTCTTCTTTAAACAGAGACCTCAGGTCTCTATTCCAAAGTGTTCATTAATTACAGACATATGCATTTGGAATAGATAGTGCGTTTTCTCAGTTAAGACTTTAAATTGGCTATATTTTTTTTAATTCAGGAATATCATTAAGCTTTCAGGGAATTGCACCACATGACATTGTATAAACTTTCATTTCATAAAAAGATCAAGTTATCTTTAAGAGACTTATTGATCTTGACACACAATCTTGCGGGTCTTCTGGGTCCTCTCTATGATATCATTTCCTGCTTTAAGTTTTTTTTTTTTTTCATGCATGCTGGCTGCCACCACATGCCATTCCTGGGTGTAAAGACATAACTTTCTTTTATGAACATTTATTTTCTAGCTTAGCAGTCAAATAAGGTCACAGCTCCCCTAAACAAGGACAATTGGCGAGTTGTGTTAGTGATGCCTTGCCTTGAATAGAAAACTATTTTTGACATCAATGCAAGCAGAATTCAGTATTACAAAAAGCTAAAGCACATTTATACTCAACAAAGAAGCTATTAAAACATGCATGCGGAGCTTTGAAGAAACACAACCTCGTGCCAGAGAGGAATCTGGCCGCTCCGACACAAACCAAAATAACTGAAATTAATAACATTATTAACATAACATAATTAACATAACATAATAAAAAAAATAACAGTCAGCAGAGCTGGTGTCATCCCTGTGATCTTCCCGAGTAAACGTCAAATTTTCAACAAATCTGGCTGGACACCTAAAACTTGCCACAACACCAGCATTTTACTGAAAATGATTTACTGAATAAGTCACTCCTGAAGCCTCAAGAAATGAAACTAGGATTCACATTATCTTGCGTTTTGAGCACAATGGCAGAAAGCCCAATCCAGGCCTTGACAAT
>NW_015616266.1:0-969 GCF_001515605.1 Sinocyclocheilus anshuiensis
TCATCGTTCCCACCTTATTATTGCATTTTACATTACATAATACACAAAATATTAGTTAAGGCCATTTTTTATTAGCTATCAGAAAGAAAAGACTGCAAGAATCTGTTGTCAGCCACTAGAAAGTCTTTGGAATGAATAAATAAATAAATAAATCTCTCTTAAGCACTTGTATTTATTGACACCACAGCTGAAAAATTTGCCGTTAGAAAGATTATGTTTTTGAAAGAAATTTCATATGCTCACCGAGGATAAAACAGTAATATTGTAAAATATTACTACAATTTAAAAGAACCATTTTCTATTTTAATATTTTCTATACCAATATCCTGTCTTCAGTGTCACATGATCCTTCATAAATCATTCTAGTATGATAATATGGTACTCAAGAAACAGTTATGCTGCTTAATATTTTTGTGGAAAGTTCAACATACAAATGTTTCATAAATTTGTAAGTGTCTTTTTATGTCTGTCACTTTATCAATTTACAGACACCTAACTTTTAAACAATTGTGCATTTATGTGATTTTAGATGACCAATTTTTATTTTTAATTTACATGTTCTCTTATTTGAGAATGAAAATATGATCACAAAGGAAGCGGGTACAAACCCTTTCTCTGGTTCTATGACAGTGGCTCCAGTGTAGTCCTCTCCACCCTCTGTCCTCACCACTGGCATCACCAGATCCTGCTTCATAGCCTATAATTAAGCCGTTGAAAATACATTTAAGCATAATGTTTGCTGGGTTTGTTATATTAACATGTGTTACAAAGAGACATGCGCAGACCTGTCTCAGGAGCTGTGAAACCACTTTAATCTGCTGTCCACGAGAGAGCAGGTAGGTCAGGGGCACCCCGGTAACTCTGGCCATTTCCATGTAATTAATGACGCACATTAACTTCTGCAGCAAGCGCAGGGGCAGATATGCATCCTTCAGACAGTACACAGCCAAACGCCTGCGGGTCTGCTCA
>NW_015616267.1:0-969 GCF_001515605.1 Sinocyclocheilus anshuiensis
TCATGAAGAGTTAATTTCATAAGGAAATAAATTCAATCCTTTCATGGGTCATTGTTGGCCATTGAGGTGGCACATCAGGATATGAGCTTTGCCCCATAGTGTGATCGCCTAAAAGAGGTACCGTTATCTCATTAGCTCCTTTTTATGAACAGCAGGTCTAGATCAGATCAAGGATCGTGAAACGCAATAATAGATAAGGCGCCTCCCTTTAGATAAAACCATGCTTTGAAATCCACTGGTATCAAAGGGTATTTTTTGCAGATTGTATTTAATTAAATATGGTAATATAATTGTCTTTCAGAAGCAAAATAAGATTTCATTATTTGTTTACCCACTTTAATTTTAATTTCTCAATACAGAATTCACATTCAGGTTGTTTTCAGTATGATCAAGCTTGTCACAAGTTTGAGACAGTCCTCTTGCTCTGGTTACAGATTCGTTATTGGCGACAACATGAACGTGAGGCAGCTGCGGACCGAGTGAGAACAGCAGGGCTGGAAAACACAGCACGAGTCACGGGTCTGAGGCCTAACACTCTCTATCACGTTACTGTATTGGCCTACAACAGTGCAGGCACTGGCCCACCCTCCCCAAGAACCACTGTCGTCACCAAGAAACCTCGTAAGACCTCATTTTTGGGCTCAGGGTGCACTGGTAGCTTAGCTAAAATGTGATTTACATGAGTAGAACAAGCTTCCTGAGATTCTAAAATAATTTTTCTGCAAATCTTAACCCAAACTCCTACTCCTAACTACCTAGCCGGCACATGACCAAACTTTAAAGGTGACATATCATGAAAATCTAACTTTTTCCATGTTTAAGTGCTATAATTGGGTCTCTGGTACATCTACTAACCCATAAAACGTGAAAAAGAACAACCTAGTAATTTTTTTTTTGGTAAACCTTTAGCCCAATTTATACTTCTTCGTCGAACCTACGCCGTAGCCTACGCATAGACGCACACCCTAC
>NW_015616268.1:0-970 GCF_001515605.1 Sinocyclocheilus anshuiensis
TTTGAATGGTAGCATATTTTAGAGACTTTCAGATTATTAGACTTTAGACATTATTAAATTATTGCCTATTTGTATATAAATATCTATGCATAAAAATTGAAATTTCCCCCAATTACTTTCGGAAATGTCCCTGATGCATAAAAATAAATGATTATCCTATGTTGGTTTGCATTACATTTTCTCTTTGACTTAAAAATCCATCTCATTATGGAAGTCAAATAAATGCTTTGTAATTGCCATTTCATGTTGTCATAAACCAGAAATGTTTAACAGGTGAAACAAAGAGATCATTTCACACAAATCACACAAATCCTGTGTGTCTGTTTTGAACAGGGCAGACCGGTGATGGCCGAACACATCTGAACGATAAGTACGGATACTGAATACAGAAAGGAAAGACCATCCTCACTGGATCAGGAATGGAATCAGCCCAAACATTCATCTTAGCCCTTGGGAGTGAACAGATACATCTTTTTTTTTCTCATCTTTATGCCAAAACAGTGAACACTTTGACAGATGTTAGGTTAGGATAAGATGTTTCTAGCAATTGTTAATGAAAACTGTTTGGTCCTGTGACTGATTTTCACTTCCCTTTGCCCTGTTTTCACACACTTGGTCTGAGACCAAGGATAGTTTTGGAGTGGAGGTAGCTTAAGGCTGAGGAAAAGATTATTCTATTTTCAGGGTTGTTTTCCTGGGCAAACAATATCATTTCTTCAACATTTTGGAGTTTTTGTTTTGCTGCTTATTCAATTCGAAATGTATTCCATTTGACATTGTATTTTCTTCAAATGCATCAGTCATGTCAATCCACTTATGTTTAAGAACTTCTGTTGTTGACAAATCTCTACCCACAGCTTGCTGTTCTTGGATCATTTTAACAAGCCTAAGCGAGCTCATTGACCACTCAATGCGCTGTTCTGGGTCATTCTCAGAACAACGGCGGACTCCCTCCTCAGTTTGGCTGAGT
>NW_015616269.1:0-970 GCF_001515605.1 Sinocyclocheilus anshuiensis
CTTTATAGTCAATGACATTTTTATATTGAAATAATGAAGATTTCTCTGCTGGTTGCTGGCCCCTCCCTGGCCACCCCAATAAAAACATCCTGGCTCCGCCACTGGTCATAGGTTCCCTTGTTCATAGATAACCTGTCTAGAATGCTGTGAATACAGATGAGCGGAGTGATACAAACAGTGCAGCGACCCAGTGCTATTATACTAAACAGCTTCACTAATTTTTTCCACAGTCCACATAATTCAATTTTTTTCCACAACAATCAATGCCATATATTTGGAAAAAGTGTGGAAATGTGTGTGACAGCTTCTAACTCTCTGACAGCAGGAAAAGCCTCATTATTATTTTTTTTATTATTATTAGGCTGTTTGGTGATGAATCAGACCTTCAGTTTTGGACCGTGGCTGCTCATTACATCCTGTCCTTTGCCCAGAGCTGCCAGCCCAGCGGATCTGCCCCAGAAGGACAAACACCAGCTGAGGGCCCCCAGAGCACCCCTTTTAGCCACCTGGACATTTGCCACGACACCCTATGTGAAAGCTCTTTCTTCCAGGTATGAGCTGCTGACAGTTCTACTGAACAATACATGGTTATGGATATTATGGAAGAGAATATTATAGCTGCAGCACCAACTAAAGAAGAATGCTCTCAGTCTTTGTACCCTTGCTTGATCTTCACTCCATGTGAACCATATGCCCTCAGTTACCATTCCACTGTGAATAAACTTAGTGTGTTTTTAAATAATACTAATTGGAACAATATGTATGTAAGGAATAATGCATGGCTAGCTATGCATTATGCTGCTTATACCATGGTAATTTTTACCAGCATTGACAAGTTAAAGCTGTTAATGATGTTTTCAGCGCAATATTTGACTTGAAGGGTAAAAATTATGGTTATTTTCGTCAGTTACAACTCGTTAGCGCAAGCATTCTGCCCGCTTCAAATCAGACACAGAGATGAAATAGTGCA
>NW_015616270.1:0-970 GCF_001515605.1 Sinocyclocheilus anshuiensis
AAGTGTGTATGTGTGTCAGCTCTTACTTTCTGTGTTACTCAGGGCCTTGTGGATGAATTCTGACGCTGGGAATAAGTCCTTGCTGATGTCAAACCTGTGTTCATCCATTACAAGCACACCGTAGTAAGTGATGTTCATTTCTTGATAATATTCCGCCTTTGTATCGATCTTTCCTTGTAGATATTCCTTGTATGCTACAGTGTTCAGGATGTGAGTAATACCCATCTCCTTCAGTTTGACTCGGTCCATTGCTGTCTCTCTGCACAAGAACACAACAGCCTAGATTAGTCTTTCATTAAAAATTATTTACAGTGAAGAATTAAAAAACAACTCTTGACAATGAGAGAAATATAACTGCATAGTGTTTGATTCCTGTTCTTATGGTAGAAGTGTGTTGTAGACTTACTCATTTCCAATGAAGACACTGGGCCAGACCTCAGTGACAGGTGTCCATTGCACTCTACATTTGCACATGCGACGCTCCAGTTGGAAAATGTTTCGTGGGAAATTGTTGTGTAACATTGTTGTCACTTGAGTTTCTGGTTTCACATGAGGTTCAGGACCACTTGGACCTGCGACACACAACTGTTGTGCATCAACCAGATCCATTTCAGGTTCTGCTTCAGGATCTGGAACACATGATGGCTCTGGATCAGGCTGTGCTGGGATCCCAATCCGCTCCACTCTGTTTTTCTGGAAGGATTTTTTCACAGCCTTCCATCTTCTTTGGAAGAATCCACAGATTGTGTTGCTCTTCGTCACTTATTTTCAGATAAAAGAAAAAAAGCAAATAATAAGCTATTAGAAACAAACCACAGATTAAACATGAATAATTAGTCTAACTTGTAAGATTGTGCTAATGTTGTGCTGTTTGACATTGGTTACTTTATTTAACAGAGCCAACATGCAGTTGTTGCTCTGTGGTACACATTAGATTTGGTGTATTAATGGATGATTTAAATATTTAGAT
>NW_015616271.1:0-970 GCF_001515605.1 Sinocyclocheilus anshuiensis
GCACATGTTTCCTAACTACATCAGAGCACCTACTGGAGCTGAAGCAAAACCAGTTAGCCAGCTGTATGAAGGTAAAAAGCATTCAAACATCTTTTTAGTGTTTTAGTCAAGCACAATACATTCTCAGTAAATTTCACTAATGATTTGTGAGGGATTTCCACCCTGTTTGAGACATACTGAACATTAATTTATACTGTTGTGTAACGTCATATTTACATCCAACTTCAAATGTACATCAAAACTTAAATATCCAAATATTCCAAGGTCTGTCATATAAATTTTATGATGGATGGATCGATTGATTAATGGCAGAATGTGGCATAACAGGGTGGAATCAACATGGAACATTTATTTAAAATATAATTTTGTAATATTTACAGTAATCTCTATATATAAATCTTATTTTGTCCTGGCAGGTGATGAGGAGGGATATCAAGATGTGACTTTGTCACTGATGAGAGAAGCCTCTGTGAATACCACTGGAGCTCAAGAGTGGTGGGACATCAGCATTGCGGACTGCAGGGGGTCCTGTGGTGTTCTACCTATGGTCATCTTTAACGACAAAGTTAGCCCTCCAAGTTTGGGCTTTCTAGCAGGATATGGGTACAAAGCATTCATTCCTTCCATGAGATATAGTGCAGGCTTTTACTGTATTCACTGTCAACTCGATTGGAAAACATTTGATTTCTTGATTGTGTCAGTGTTATACGTTTCAGAATATTCCTCTAAACACGTCTCTCCTCCAGGATCATGGGTCTTTACGTGTCAGTGGTTCTGGTCATTGGCAAGTTTGTGCGAGGTTTTTTCAGCGAGATCTCTCACTCCATCATGTTTGAAGAACTGCCATGTGTGGACCGCATCCTCAAACTATGCATGGACATTTTCCTGGTGCGGGAAACCGGAGAACTGGAGCTGGAGGAAGAGATTTACTCCAAACTCATCTTCCTCTATCGCTCTCCAGAGACCATGA
>NW_015616272.1:0-970 GCF_001515605.1 Sinocyclocheilus anshuiensis
TTGTTAGTTCATGTTAGCTCAGGTCCAGTAAATAATATTAACAGATACAAACGTTTTAGTAAATGTTGAAATGAACATTAAGTCAGATTAATAAATGCTTTAGAAGTGTTTTCCCCCATTGTTTGTTTATGTTCACTAAAGTAGTTTCAGATTTATTGAAATGGAAAGATTTAGCCTATTCAGTGGCTAAAACTTTCAATTTGTTCCCAGAAACTAGTGACAACCTGAATTACTGTTAGTATCTAGTGAATAATCACTTCGGAAATTTAAAGACAAACTAATCACTGTTGCACTATAGCTGACTGGAGTAATTAAAAAAATAAGTAGTAGTTAGTAAAATGCAAATAGATGCTAGTTAGTTTTAAAGAATGTTATGTTCGTATGTCAAAAGTTTTTGCCACGGACACTGTGAAATCATGGTAGTTCATGAAATTGTACTGTGAAGTTGTGCCTATATCCTGGTTATGACATTATAATCTGGCTTGAGTTTTTTTTAAATATACCTATCAAATAAGTTAATCTTACTTGATAAACTTACTTGGTTGGACTGCTTGGGGCAGTCTGATCTCAGACTTTGAGCTGATAAGATAACTAACCAATGATAATTTGGTTATGACTGATAACCGATATGATAAAAATCAACACTGTTAGGCCTGTTTTTCACACTAAGTGAAATCACATGCTTTCAGTGGAAACAAGGTGTCAAATGTACTGTACAGTAGAAAAGATTGATAAAACAATGGATGTTTTGTAGTTATGAAAAAAAATTTTGTTAACTCTATTTTCAACAACCAGTAACGGCCAAATCAGACTGACTACGCTGCTGATGTCACCAATTTATCATGCATTTCTAATTTTGCAGGCTATTTGCTCTAGATGCTTATGCTACTGTATTTTCACTATTACATTCAGATCATTGCTAAATTTAAGGTGCGTTCCGATTGACAGGGTCCCTACGCAGTGTTCACTG
>NW_015616273.1:0-970 GCF_001515605.1 Sinocyclocheilus anshuiensis
TGCTCTCCTGAAAGGCGCTACATCATCAGCATCCGTCCAGCGAGGGCTGCTCGAGGCAGGCCGCCCTGCAGTGGATCGTATAGCAGGCACCTCCCTCACACACCACACTGGATGGAAAAATGGAGTAGATAGTGTTATGGTGAGTACCCGGCTTCTGTCTTCTTCTGCTATGGGCTGATGCTTTCTTATTTATTATTAAAAAAAGCAGGGGACATTTGAACATGGATGAGATATGATACTAGCAAGAGGGTTTACTCCATCTGAAGGCAAATTGTGGAGAGATACAGCATTGTTGAAGTGGCCTGCATAGGAAGGACCTGACGCATGCACAAATGCTATCCACAAGGGGGGCCAAACATACATAGGAGCCTTTTAAAGCCTGGAGGGAGGGTTATTTTCTTTTTGCACTATTGCTATTTCTGTCTGTAAGGTCAGGAATGTGAGCGTGTCAGTGTTTATTCTCCACCCTCCTTACACTGAAGCGTGGCCCGGTGTTTTCAGCTCAATAGCCCTGCATGTTTGTTTGTGTTAAGCATGTTTCTAGGTGAATAGCTCATTTGGTGCATGTCTGTCTTTTTGATGCTGCAGGGTTTAATGGTGCATGTGTCCGGCGGGCACACTTGTGTCATTGCTTGGTTCTCTCTCCTTTAGACGCTGCCTCGTCACCTTGGGCCCAAACACACCCTGGAAGGGTGGCGTTGCATGACAGATGCTCTGAGATATTAGAATTGTTTTGCTTTCTTCTTGATAAGGCTGCATGTGTGCGTCCTAAGGTGTGGTGTTGCACCACAGGCTTAGAATTAGCATCCATGTTTAACGTGGCCAAGTGAACTCGGAGGAAAGGGGGATTTGACTTTAAATGGAAAAGTAAACATGCTATAGTATGTCAAGTTCTCATCATATGACAATATACATAACAATATATTAGGGATGTAACGGTATGAAAATTTCTTATCGCGATTATAGTGAC
>NW_015616274.1:0-969 GCF_001515605.1 Sinocyclocheilus anshuiensis
TTTGGATAAAAGCGTCTGCTAAATGACTAAATGTAAATGTATATTGCATTGCCATTTTGCAAATAAAATGAATTTTGCTACCCATATGCTTCCATAACTAATACTCTTGAGAATACAATATGAGGAATTTGAGGGTTGCATGATGAATTTTAATACTGTTAAAATCTCCAACCTTACAAGCAATAGTAATAGCAAAACCACTAATTAGTTTCCGCTATGCACACATTTAAGGCTTCCAGGTCATATATGTGACATAATATTCAGAGATTATACAAGCATTATGTGCACAGTTTGGGGAAGGAAACTATATTCCTCCTAAGTATAACAACAAAATGTTGTGTAATCAGCTTCATTTGCTGTAATAAGGCACCAAAGGGCAAATAGCTTCAGTGGTAGAAACAAAAATCAAAGGCTCTTGAGATTGAGCTGTAATTATACTAACACAAGCCATTGCATAAAGCAGATATGGTATTGCTTGAAAGTATGTTGTTTAACTTGGTTAACTGAAACCTTGAGGAGAAAATAAAAAGGGGATGGTCGAAAAGCAGTTTTAAGTTCTGATATGATTTGGACAATAAGCACAAGTATAACAAAGAAAAACAAAAATAAAGAAAAAGAAAAAGAAATGATTAAAGATAGTATACAAATTGTTCAGTCATCCAAAAGAACAATAAGCTTAAACACAATACATAATTTCAGAAACCATTACTTAGTGTCAGAACATAAATAATGATTAATAAATAATTGTATTGCTAAATGTTTGGTAACACTTTAGAATAGGGTACACTTATTCACTATTATCTAAGAGTTTTCCCTGAACAAACGTTTAATTTGCAGGCTTATTATTACTTAGTAAGGTATTTATTAAGTTTAGGTGTGGGATATAATTAAGGGATCTAAAATATGATAATGCAGAACAAGGCTTTAATATGTGCTTTATAAGTACTAATAAACAGCCAATATATGCAT
>NW_015616275.1:0-970 GCF_001515605.1 Sinocyclocheilus anshuiensis
TGTGTCAAAAGGGAGGCCCACTGTCTTAGACTTTGAAAACCCCTGCTCTAAATTGAAAGGGAATCCTCACTGTCGTCTGAATCGGGGGTTCGTTTGGAGGCATGTGTTCTTCTTTTGTTTGCTATCCCTCCCTGTTCTCGCTTGTATTATCTTGACTTATGCACATAGACTTATGTGGAGTACGCTTCAGTGTGAAAGTTACATCCTTTATATGGACACTGGACTGTGATGAACCCTTAAATGAGTGAAAGAGTACAGAAAATTACCATGATTCACAGTAAAAGGTTACTCAGGCAGTTTCACACTAGGGTTTTCCAGTGGATCTTAGATAAGCAGACCTTAAGTGCATTAATAGAGTTAAATGTGCACAGACAAGCAAGAAAACGGTGCAGTTCTACTGTATTTCACATGTTTTAATCTATAATGTTTTGTGCTGTGCCATCCAGTCATTACCCCATTTAAACCCCTACTGTATTCTAACAAGATATAAAGAACGTAACCCATGACTGGCCATGTTTATGAGTGGGTTTATGAAAAATCAAACCCAGAGCCGCTCATAATCAGCAGACATGGCAATATGAAATGCCCTGCACTGTATAAGGAGTGTTTAGCACTAGTAGGTTTAATGCATGAAACTATGAGAGTGATAGTAATGTTGCTTTGCCCGACAGCTTTAGACGGCCACTGACATTTCATTCTAGTGATATACTAGCCTTTCAAACAGCCTTTCAAACATAAAACTGCAGAAACTGAACGCCAGCACTGCAGAAAGGAGGCTGTAACACAAGCGTATAGTATGTGTTGTGGAGTCTCCTGGGCTTGAGCTGGATCCTATGGCTGTGTTTATGATGCAGATATGAATGTGAACTACAGATGACACTATGCTTGCTTTCTTTGGACTTCAGGCTGCTGAGCAACTTGAGCCATTAACTTAAGCTCGGGGCGTTTTTTGGTATTTTCGCCTAAATTT
>NW_015616276.1:0-970 GCF_001515605.1 Sinocyclocheilus anshuiensis
ACCCACTGTATATATATATATATATATACAGTATATATATATATAGTTTTCACTTATATATAACATTTAAAATATATAAAATTATGACAGCATATTTGGTTCAAATGGTGTTTCATGTTGACTGAGACTTTTTTTCCATCTGGCTGAACATTAAAATTAATAATTATTTTATCCAATTTGTGAGAAGATTGTGGTTTATGGTGGTCGAAATATTATAGACTTGTAAATAATATAGTGATTTTGTGTTTGAATTGTTTATAAGTCTTGGGTTTGCTTTTGGTATATGATTTAATTTTGTGTTAATGACCGTAAGGTTTGTGTGATGATGTTATGGATATGTTATGTAATGTTATGGTTATATTATTGATACAGTAAGGTTGTTGTTGACACACAGATGAAGGCCAAGTTCTGAAATGTATGTTTGTTCCCCTAATCATATTTATTAAATCGAAAGCAACTTATATCATTTGTATGTGGGCCGTCATCATCATCTCTCTGTGATTTATTTTAATACAGATCTGCATACCTATTCTAAATTTTTCTAGTCTTTCCAGTTTTTTTTGTCTTAATTGGTGCAGTTATTTTAAAGACCAAATCTGTGAAATATTCATATGCAAACAGTAGTGATGAATGAGACCGAAAGAGAAACATCTTAGAGGAGCTACAGTGACTCGTGACTCTGAACACGCTCAATAAACCAAGACGACAGAGAATGTGTGTGTGTGTTTGTGAGAAACGGAAGCAGCATGAGGGATTCTGAGTGTGTGTGTGTGTATATGTGTTTCTGCTCTCCTCTCGTCTTAGGCAGCCGAGGTCAGTGCTCTTGACCTGCTTAAATGCCACAGTCACTGAGCGCTTTATCTGCACAACGCAAATGATCAGCCCCTCATCTGTATTCAGCAGCCGATCTCACACACACACACTGTCTGTTTACCACATAACCACTCAAGCACAGCAATAGCATTATCTC
>NW_015616277.1:0-971 GCF_001515605.1 Sinocyclocheilus anshuiensis
AAAAAATTGCAATTACCTTTTTTTATTTTTTATTCAGTGGCAGAAACGGCTTTCCATATTCTGGTTGTACATAAGCCTGAAAAGATTTTTTGGTATATTGACTATTCTTACACTGAATTACATTTTAATGGGTGTCTTCTGTAAATCATAAAACAAATGTAAGATAGACATTATTTTTGCTCAGAAAACAAATAAATAAGTAAGCGGGACAAATTCTAATGTTCTGGGGTTTTGATGCTTGAAAACCCCTTTTCATCTCTGACCCTTATACCAGATTCATCTAGACAAGATTTTTAAACAAATTAGTTGAAATGAATCATACAGCCAATCTGATTATACTTAAAATGTAAGGAAGGAGTTTTTAATTTGAATTAGTTGAATTAGCTAATTTTAACAACAATGCAGACATCCTGACGTGCTATTTTCTTCCTTTTTTGTTCATATTCCACAGTGAATAATTGCTTATGCTTTTATGAGGTGACAGCATTATTTTATCTGTGATTTAACCTTCTCCACTGTGCATTTATTAAAGGCTTTGCGTGTATTATCTGTCTTTATGACCTGACTAATCACAAGACATTGGACTCTACTATCAGGCCATTATCTGTCTGTTAATATCTCTAATTCATTGACGCATGTTCAGTCATTGATCCACTCGTGATCCCAGGCTTCTGCAGTCTGAAAGGTAAATACAGACCGAACACAACATGTGATTTAACATCAGTGTGAATGAGCGGCTACCTGCCGTGTCCTTCACCCCAGCACAAGATCATCAGTTTGAACTTTCCATTTCCCTCATCCACAAGATTCCTGGTGTATCTGTAAAGACACAAGGGACTTTAATCAGTCAGTTCAATGCAAAGCTGACACTTAAACAGCAGAAGCACACACTAAATCTGCAAAACCATACACTCAAGTCTCAAGACTTCAATTTCATAAAACACTTTTTGCAAAACACAACACACAGTTCT
>NW_015616278.1:0-971 GCF_001515605.1 Sinocyclocheilus anshuiensis
AATTATATATAATTATAAAAATAATTTAAAAACAATAATTATCAAATGTATAATTGTAAAAGAAAATCTATATAAAATAGTATCTTTATAAAATATTTTAATACACGTTTTAAATATTTAAACTTCATAAGTCATATGAAGTTTTAGTGATTTGGCTCATAAAACTGTTTATTTGAGTGTTATTGTTTGATGCTCATTTAAAATATTTTCATTAAAAAAACTGTTGTGAGATTAATTTTAATAATTAATTAAATAAATAAATAAACAAACAAACAAACGTCAATGCAGATACAGGTAATGTCAAATGGCATTTATTAGATTATTAAAATAAATAAAAAAACTAATTATCTTAATTTTAATTCAATAAAATAACATTTTATTTACAAATTTATTTACAAAAAAAAATAACAGAAGAGTCTGCCTCTTATAGATCAACAAACATGATTGCAGAATGACACTGATTGACTAACATTGAAATAAACCTAATTATTAAAAGTATTGACTTGTAAAGCCACTTTTTTGTCTGTTTAATGTTCTGCATGATCTGCTGCAGTTATGTAAAGGCATTAACAGATTAGGAATGTAAAACACAGTCGTAATTTGTGTGCAAAGCGCTGTGTTTGTACAGGCATTTGCAGAGAGTTTTTATTGAACTGAACAGGCAGGCAGTGGCGGGTTGATCTTTGATCTGCATCGCGCACACAGACAGCACCTGTTCACTTTCTGATTGGGCAGCATCCCACCCTGAGTGACCCGTCTGCATGAGGCCGGTCAGGACCGGTAACACAGCAGCTGCTCCAGTGACCCGCAGATCCCACTCAAATCTTCTCTAAAACGCTTTATAGCAAGGCACAATCTAATGGGGAATTGAGTTTTACACTGAGTAAAATGCTGAATTTTGGTCCGTTCCTCATATAGCTCTCATATCATTTACATTTACATTACATTTAGTCATTTAGCAGACGCTTTTA
>NW_015616279.1:0-971 GCF_001515605.1 Sinocyclocheilus anshuiensis
AACCCCAAAGATCATGCATGATTCTACGCAGACGCTACAATGCATTAAAGAGACCAAAGGGCTTTTTATTTTAGGGACTCTGTATGTTGTCACGAGAAAAACCCAGAGAAAACATATTTAAAGATGAATGAACTCTATACCAAATATAAAGCTGAAAATAATGCTCTGTGGACAATTTGTTAAATATTGTATGAAAATCGACTGAGGTTTGGAAATTTGAGTCTGGAAAAGTTCTCAGTGTTAAACTGTTGTGCTGCCCAATATTTTCGTGGAAACCGTAATGCATTTTTACATTTTATATTCATTTTTCATTTTAGTGCTTCATCTGCAACTTGCTTTATTTCAGTTAAAGCCGCATTTCTAATTTATTATAATAAACTATCAATGTTGAAGACCGTTGTGCTGCCAAATATTTTCGTGGAGGCTGTGATGCGTTTCATTTTTCAGGATTCACAGAAAATAATTCATTTGTAATGGAAACCTTTTGAAACATGAATGTTTACTATCATTTTTGATAAATTTAATGCATCCTTTTTAAATAAATGCATTAAAAAAGCAACAACATTTCTTGAAAATAACCATAAGCTGGTTTAAACTGTGTTTCTCTTCAGTAAGCAGACTCTGAACATCGAGAGGCTGGAGGCTCAGTTGAAGGCTTGCCATTGCTCCTTTACTTTCACTAAAATCAAGGTAAGCTGTTTGGAGCATTTGGAAATGGTCCACGTGTGTTTGTAGTCTGACTGTAGATATTCTGTCTCTCCAGCCGTCGCTGCTGGCTTTGGCTCTTCTGGCTCTGGAGATCGAAGATCAGCACGAGTGTGAGCCGGTTCCTGCTCTCAGAGAAGCTCTGGATGCTCTACAGCAGAGTTTGACTGTAAGTTACCTGCAAGATTTCCACAAACTGCTAAAGAGATTTACTAGTTTGTGAAACGGGGTGGAGGCGTAGAGCGCACTGAACTAGTTACTCGGAG
>NW_015616280.1:0-970 GCF_001515605.1 Sinocyclocheilus anshuiensis
CAAGTTTGAGAAGGAGAAGATGAACGCCAAGTGGGACACGGTATGCCCGAAAAAACGCTTTTAAAACAGGATCAAGAAATGTTTTATTTGAGCTTGTGCTTTAAAACTTGAAGCTTTTGTTTTTAGTCTTTCCAAAATTCCAAGATTATTTCATCAGAAGTGTCGTTTTCGTCATTATGAGCGCTCCGTTTTAGGAGAGCCGTCTGGATTTTAGGCCAGCTGTGGAGCTAAAGGAAAGGCTTCTGGATTTTCAGGGCCTGGTTTTTCGGGGTGTGTCGCGGGCAGCTGCGGTCGGTCAGGATGATGCTCTGCTGCCCTCTGCTGGCTCACTTTCTGAGCACATGCATCACCCTTGTGAAAAAAAAGTGTGCTTAATTGTACTCAATGTGCACTTGTAGTGTACTTCGGGTCTCAAAAGTATATTTTTAAAATTCCGTACGTGCAGATAATATAATTTTAATGAAATAAAAGGCCAGATAGAGACACTTTCAAGAATGTTCAACACACTTAAGTACACTTTTTAAAAGTGCACTTAGTAATAATGCCAAATAATGCACATTTTAAATCGTTTTAATATTCTTATCATGCTTTAAAGAAATACGCTTGATTTTAAAGAAGTACACTTATTTTGATGTCTTGACTAGACTAGAGCATGTAAAGTGCTTGATTATAATTTTAACTGTAGTGTTATTCAACATTACATTTAAAGTTAATTTATATTAAATGTACCAAATTACGACTGTGTAATTACACATATATTTAAATACATGACATACATGTTTCAATAAAAATGACATTAAAGTATTTTAGTTTACCATTAATGTTTGCGCACGTTAACCATATTTTAAAGACAGTAGAAATAATTATGAAATTACATATAAAGTTGTAAAACTTTACTCTTAGTAAAATAATTAAATTAAAATGTCATGAAGTGACATGTGGCCAAGTATGGTGACCCATACTAGGAATT
>NW_015616281.1:0-962 GCF_001515605.1 Sinocyclocheilus anshuiensis
AAAAAAAAAAAAAAAAAAAAAAAAAAAAAAACCCTATTAAGTTATCAATTTAATTTCTAATTTCTATGATAATAAATCTCTAAGATGTTTGAGGCAAAATTCCAAAATTTTAGGCTAAACATTTTCAGACAAAAAAATTTGAGGCAAAATTCCAAAATTTGAGGCTAAACAATTTCAGAAAAAAAATGAACAAGTGTAACAACTCGTCCTACTCTACTGAGTTTCTTTTCATCCAGCCTGAGTTCATAGTAGTCTAGAGAACATGAATCGGCAGCCAGTGAGTGTGATGAGAGCATAAGCGTGTGTGTCAGTGCTGGCTGAGAGTGGTGTCTACACACAGAGATGCATGTAATTGTCAATGAGAGAGATGAGATCTCCGGAGACGACAGATCCATGTCAGTCTTAAGGAGGGCTCCATGTTATATGACCTCGTGTGTTACCAGACGTGTCATATTGATTTGGCCCTTTGCAGCCCCTAGACCAATGACCCTGAACATATGGCCCATCTTATTTGTGAACTTGTGTGCCCTGCAGAAGAGGCATCAGCGGCCAAAATCTTCTTCAATCCCCTTCTATCTCCAACTTTGAGTTTTTGTATTACTATGCATCTTGAAGGTGTGTTTTGCCTTTTTGATTACTGCAATATGGAATCTTTCGGATTATATACTGTATGAACTTGTGAGTGTGTGTATATGCCATAGGTAATCACCAACCACATGATCACATGATTACCTGTGGCATACAAAGGGATAGTTTATCCAAAAATGACATTTCATGAAATTTCATCATTTACTCACCCTTGTGGTGTTCAAAACCCATATTCTGTTACTTATTCCCCTGAAACATAAAAGGAGAAATTTAGAAGAATATAAGAATATTCTATTGTCTATACATTTTCCATTTTCATAGTGACCTTTTATGTCAAGGTCTAAAAATAAAAAAAAATTATATATACAGAAATA
>NW_015616282.1:0-971 GCF_001515605.1 Sinocyclocheilus anshuiensis
ATTTCTACATTCTCATGTCTCCATCAAGCATATACAATATATAGGATAAAATATTAAAGTTCATTTTTTTAAATATGAAAAATCACACTAACATAAGTTCATAGGTTATTCCTGTAAGTCTTTCATCAAATCCCTAAACCCAAATGACATCATCCTTCAGGGAGTGACATCATTTTGGTGGGAAAACAACAGCTGATTTCAACATAATATTGTAGTTTTTAACGTTTACAAACACAAACAAACAAAGAAATAAAAAGTCTACAGGCAAAACAGATTATTTCAAATATTTATAATAATGGTTACTGGCAGGGTTGTTATTGTTGAAGTAATAAAAAATAGTTTTTGTTAATTAAAAGAAAGCTGAAGTAAAATAAAATATAATATAACATATTACATTAAAAACCTAAGCTTAAAAGTTTTAGAAATTAAACAATATAGCCTTGGCAACTAACTGAAATAAGTTTAAGTACTAAAATTCCTAAAACTAAAAACGGAATTAAAAAAATTAATTAAAGATAAAGTTTTTTTGTAAAATTAAAAAATGACAAAAGCACATAAAATGGATAAAACTAACATTAAAACAAAAACCGAAAATATAAAAATAAAAGCTAATTAAACATATTTGTAAATACTAAACTAGCATATAATCTTAAAATAACTGGTTATAACATTAAATCATTAATTACTATTATAATTTTTTTTGTGAGCGGAAATAAAATATAAATACTAAAATATAAATATTACATTAAAACTAAGTTTTATGTTTAGAATTTATGTTTTAAGATTTTAGGAATTAAATGAAATCAGAAATGTTGCCTTGACAACTAACTGAAATAAAATAAGTTCTAAAATTAGTATACTAATTTTACTATAATATCACTATAAAACTGAAATGAAAATAAAAAGATAAATAGAAATATATTAAAAATAAATAAAACTGACAAATGCGTATAAATTACTAAAACCTAAAT
>NW_015616283.1:0-971 GCF_001515605.1 Sinocyclocheilus anshuiensis
GTCTGTCTGTCTATCTGTCTGTCTGTCTGTCTATCTGTCTGTCTAAGGTCACCATTGCAATATTTATTGTGTGGGAATAAATCTGTGTAATTTTTCATAAACTAGAAAAAAGGTAAATAACACTGTCAACAAATATTTGCATTGTGTGCATCAAATGATCCAAATACTGAGAGAGTATTTAAATATAAAAAATGTAAACATAAATTAGCCCATATGAATTAAAAAAACTATTTATTTATTTAAATTTTTTTGTGTATCAAATGATGCAAAAAGTGTGAGAATATTGATTTAAATTTTAAAATATCATAAATGTGAAAAATTAAATTAGTCTACATGAATTTAACATACTATTCATTCATTCATTCATTCATTCATTCATTCATTCATTTAAAGGTCCCCATTGCAATATTTGTGTGAGAATAAATCTAATCATAAACTAGAAAAAAAGTTAAATAACACTATCAAAAAAAAAAAATTGCATCATGTGCATCAAATGATGCAAAAAACGTATGAGAATATTAATTAAAAAATTCTAACGTAAACAAAGTTAGTCTATTTGAATTTAACATATTTATTTGATATTAAATCATAATTATATACAACATTACCACCTAATTCAATTTATATAAGCCTTCAAATACACGTTTGTAGATATATGCACATGTACTGTATGCAATGTGCATTTATATAAAAATGCTATTAGGTATTTACAAGCAAACAAACAAACAAATAAACAGACCGACAATAAATAGATAACTAAGTAAATAAATAAATAAATAGTTTGTTAAATTCATACGGGCTAATTTATGTTTACATTTTTTTATATTGTAACGTTCCATTAAATGTTCTCACAGTTTTTGCATCATTTGATGCACATAAAGCAAATACTTGTTGATCGAGTTATTTATCTTTTTTTCTAATTTATGTAAAATTACACATTTTCACAAGTAAATATTGCAAAAAAAAAAAAA
>NW_015616284.1:0-971 GCF_001515605.1 Sinocyclocheilus anshuiensis
GCTTCAACTATTCCCAGCGCAACATCTGATACCATGTCCATACAACCTCCAATATCTGCTTGGCATGACTTCAGAGTTGACAAGGTGGACTGCACTGAACTTAGAGACATCTTTGGAAGCTATATGACTGCTTGGGGGGAAAAAGACACAAATTCTAACCACAAACTCACGTGCACCTTAAACATTGGGTTGACAACATGCTATGAAAAGACAATTTAAAGGGACAGTCCACCAGATTAAAAAAAAAAACTCTTTCCCCCACTCTCGTGTTCTTTTAACACTTGTAGGACTTTCTTTAATAGAACAAAAAAAGATATGATAAACAGAATAACCTCTGTCACCATTCACTTATAAAGTGTGAAAAAATATGGTGACTGAGGCCGACAGTCCCAAACATTCTGCCTGACATCGTTTTTGTTAAACTTAAAGAAAAAAGAAAGTCATACAGATTTGGAAGTGAATGATGATCTGTAAATAATGTAATTACTTTCATTTTTCTCTTTAACAAAATGTACTAACAATTTATTGGTCTAAGTGGTAAGCTATAGCATTTTCGTTTTCGACAATTCCCTTAAAACATTCAAACTACTTATCTGCGATATTTTTTGCAAATATAATCACATAAAATTATACGAAACCTTAAATTCACCAAAAGTAGTGCCACAAAGTAGCCGTTTCCGGTTTCAAAACGCCTCGAACTAGACGTCAACATAAAAGACTTTTAACGATTTCAGAAAGTGGTCTTAAAGTTCTCACTACGTTTCACATAATTGTGGTATATTTAGTGACTACAGCCCGTATAAATTATAAAAACTACATTTTTTTAAATATCTGCGTTTAGATTATAAACATTCTTTTTTTCGAATTCGAAAAAAATCCCCGTATTTCTTTGCATGACTGTTAATTTGACAGTCAAATCTAACGGAAAATCGCAACAAGGACGCGTCTGTACGCGGCCACGTCATGTAAAC
>NW_015616285.1:0-971 GCF_001515605.1 Sinocyclocheilus anshuiensis
CACATGGACTAATTGCCCCTCGCTAACAAGATTAGCACCGGACGGGGGTTAGAGCACAGATTAAAGTAGCAGACAGCTGCTCTCTGTTTTTCCCGCTGATCCATCTCTCCGAAAACTGTAGAAAGATAGGATAGTTTAGGATAGCATGTTAGCTTTAGAACTGCAATCTTTATATAAAATTAGAGTTGGTACATATGAACTATAAATTATGAAGAAGAGAGTTGTAACCAAAGATAAAATGAGATTATTTTGATTAGGTGAATATTAAATAGCTATATATTGACGTCATCTCCCTTGGCTGCTACCTTGGCTAGATCTGCTTGTCCTGTGAGCATATAGCTGTTTGCTAGCTGAGATTAGGGATTACGTTAACACTCAAAGTTTAAATAAAGCATCCGCACAGTGACCTTCGAGATGATACCTTGGCTGGTACTCACAAAGCACCTCACCTTCATTACTCACACCTGAGACAGACAGCAGTATCAATCGTATATTCTTAGCCTAGTTCAAACCCCCACTGTGAGACCTGATCAGCCTAAAGGACTGGCTAAACAGAGACTTTTCATGACTTCTCTGGGTAAAACTGTGAGTTTATTGTCTTGTATCCAATTAAACATCTTATTAAATCATATATATATTCATTTTAAATTGTTAATTAACAAATTGCTGGATTGACTAGCATGTGGTTTAATCTCACAATGAAGTTGACATAATTCACCCCAGTATCAAAAGAAAGAATAAGAAGTAGAAGAAATTATATTTTTCTTTACAAATTAAATAATGTATCATAATTATTTAGCCTTTTTCTGCATCACAGTAATGAGAATTAGATTTCTCATGTCACAGTAATGAGAAGGAGGTTTTTTAACATTAAGGCAGTGACAAAGAGATTTGTTTCGCATCACAATGAGAATGAGATTTTTCATGTTGTGGTAATGTTTTTTTGGATCAGGGTTATTAGTATTAGATTA
>NW_015616286.1:0-971 GCF_001515605.1 Sinocyclocheilus anshuiensis
TATAAGTCTCAGGTGTCCCCAGAATGAGTCTGTGAAGTTTCAGCTTAAAATACCCAACAGATCTTTTATTGTAGGATTTCAAATTTGCCCCTCTTTGGGTGTGAGCAAAAACACACCGTTTTCGTGTGTGTACCTTTAAATGCAAATGAGCTGCTGCTTCCGCCCCCTTTCCAGAAGAGGACAGAGCCTTTACAGCTCCTGCTTCAGATAGTCCATCAACAACAAAACTGGAGAATCTTACACAGCCAAAATGGCAAAAATTATTTATGAAATATGCAGAGAGTGATCGTTTTCGGGATAAATCTAATGACGTAGCTCTGCTCTCTGTGAATACAGTCAGAGACAGTGGAAATTTTAGCCACAATAGCTGTACAGCATGCTAACAAGCACATCCGGAAACACCATTTGGAAACATTCAGAAAATATGAGGCAATTCTTACTTGTTTTGGATATGATGTTTGAGCATGAACAGCTGGTATTGACAGATCTTTCAGAATCAGCTTCTGTGCAAATCCTGTGTTGAACTGACCCTTGTTTACGAAGCAGTCCGGCATAAAATGATTTGCACAAATATATAAGAATCTTTGGCACATTTCCTTCCATAAATGAAATTCATCCACAATGTTCTCCGTGGCTCAGATGCCGTGAGTCTTTGGAGACTTATTTATACATCCAAAAACAACATTTGTAACGCTTATGTGGCACAGACAGTATGTAAATAGGCGCTATACCAATGATATAAACATGGCAGACTATGTGGTTCTATCAGGTCAATGCGAATAGTGCAGATCGTCACTAGCCATGGGCAGGGCTTGCCCCTACTGTGACGTCACAGTAGGGGTGAATCTGAAACAGCGTATTTTCAGACACTGCTTCTGATTTATGGGGATTATAAAAAAAAAAACATTATAGGCTGGTTGCTTACACACAAATAAATATTTCAATGAGTAAAACTGGCTGTGTCTATAGTA
>NW_015616287.1:0-971 GCF_001515605.1 Sinocyclocheilus anshuiensis
CCCTTCCATGTGCAAACTTGACCTCAGTTGCACGATTAGTAATGCTTGAAAATCTGTCCCAGAGCACACGGAAAGAAGTTCAAATTTCCCAACAGGACTTAAGAAGTGCTGTATCATGATCCTGCAGAGATCTCTTCCAAGAAAATGACATGGATGTTGGAGAGGAGAAGGATGGAGGAGAGTGGGTGGAGGCACTTGAATATTAACCTACGTGTATCTCCCACATGAGCATCACAGCTCAGAGTGTCTGGAATATATGCACAAACTACTTTCAAAAAGCATGCACTTGAAGTCACGATGAAACAGAAGTAGTGACAGATCCTGTCTTTGTATTGTGATTTAAAAAATTACAAATGAAACATGCATGAATGAATAGTTCACAATAAGATGTATAACTTAGATTTAGAAAATAGGATGAATTTTCATTTCATGCTGACTTTAAGGTATACTTACATCTCTAACTCACTGTTCTTACAGGTTCTTGGAAATGTGCTTGTATTTTTGTCAAACTCTCCATTGCTTGTAGTAGGAGTTTCTGCAGACATAGTACAGCATTGTGAATAATAATAAAATTTAAAAAAAAATATATATATATATACTGTATATAAGTCAACTACATTAAACATGTACTAAACTAATATCTTTTACTAAACTAACATCTCTAAAAAATCTTTTGGCTCACCTGAGTTTGCCAACTTGGTTTGCTCTGGAGATAACCTGCTGGTTGTGTCGCCACTTTTAAAGCAAAAAAAAAAAAAGAATAAGTAAGTATTATTAAAGTAGCATAGAAAAACTAATAATGTGCTGTTTGTGTGTGCATACTTTAAAACAGCTCCTCTTAACGCCTGCCTCTCCTCAGCATCTCTGGGTTCATTTCCTGAACAGGGAATCACATCCACCTCTGTGTATCTGAGATCATTTGCTAAGGAAACATTTCTTATTATCAAAAATGCTTTCACAAAAAAAAAAAA
>NW_015616288.1:0-971 GCF_001515605.1 Sinocyclocheilus anshuiensis
CACTTTTACAGTCTTTTACCGTTAAATTCACGGTCATTTTTTACAATGAATCTCATGTTTATGATATTTCCGGTGTTTAAATGCAATAGTCAAAAAATACACATGCACCATTTGTGATTCATTTTGACATCTCTTTGTAATTTTCCATATGTTCCGATTTCGTCTCACTGACTGCATTATTTTGCTCCTTCAGAACTTCATGGAAACAAAGTAAAAACGTCCTTTCTTCCTTTTCTACGTCTTTCATTTGGACTTTCTCACACACACACGCACATCTGTGCAAAACTGCTGTTAGAAAGTTACAAAACATGAGACAGAAATTCATTGTCTTGTGAGACTTCTCGCACTTTCTTTTCCTCGTCTGAAAACAGGGAAAGTTCGATTTCACTTGTGCGATCTAGTGAAACATGCGCCGCTTTCTTCAAGAATCCCCTGATAAGGAGTTTCACAGCGTTTGTTTTCAGAAAGCGTGAATGTTTTCTCAGAAGATGACTGCAGTCATTTCTGACTGATCTTGAACAGGAGGAGGACAATCCAGAGAAGAACAAGGCTCTGTGACCTTCAGGTCTGTAGGAATGCTTAGGTTCCTCCTTCAATATACATCTGTGGGATTTTTTCACCTGTTTGAAAATAGTGCATTTAATCACTTAACCGCAGATTAAAAGGAGGAGAAAGACAAGATCTTGAAAATCTCTCAAAAATAAAGTACTGTTTTTCAAAGAGATGCTATAGAAGAACCATTTTTGGTTCTCCGAAGAACCTTTCAGTGAACAGTCCTTAGAAGAACCATTTTTTGTTAGTACACTATTAAAAAAGGTTCTTTGTTGGCATTGATGGTTCCATGGAACCTTTCCATTGGGCTAAATTCTTGATAGTCAAAGATGGATTTTTAAAAAGAGAGAAAACCATGGTTCTAAGAACTGTTTATTGAAAGGTTCTTTGGGGAACCAAAAATGGTTCTTCTATGGCAT
>NW_015616289.1:0-971 GCF_001515605.1 Sinocyclocheilus anshuiensis
ATCCATTGCTGAGACACTGATGCAATGCTACATTTCTCCAAATATCCAAACTCATCTACATCTTGGATGGCCTGAGGGTGAGCACATTATCAGCAAACTTTCATTGTTGGTTGAACTACTCCTTTAAACCACAGAATGAGATCATCTCTAAGAGTAAACTGCGTCTAGTTTGATCATAATTCCCTGGAAATGACTCTCATATAGAGTGGTGAAAATGCTGTGGTATTATCCGTTTATAATACAGATGTTCTTCTGCTGTAATACTCAGTCAGAGGGTGTTTTTGACAAACTGGTCTCATTTATCAGCAGAAGCTGAGGGAGTGACTGGAGAAGCACCTGAGGTGTCTGTGACATTTGCTCGTTTGTGAGGCTTGCAGAGGCTTGTAGTGCTCTTCTGAGGAGCAGAACTGAGATGAGCTGTGAGAGCTTTACACACTCTTTTCTTTCTTTATTAGCGCTGCTTGCTTAAACAAGCATTGCTGTTATTGTTGCTCATACTTATGTTTCTTATGCCCGCAAATCATGTGTGCTACAGACATGAGTTATACCTAGTGATCAGACAGAGACTTTCACCTGGCCGACACAATAAATCCAGATGACTGACATTTCCAGACATTATTAATGTTTTTGTTAAATATTTGTAATTTTTGTTCATGTTTGATTATTAAAATATTGCATGGCCTCTGTTCTAAAGGACAGTGTTATCATTGCGAATGTATTGTAATTATTTATTTATTTATTTTGTATGTTTCATTTTAATTTAAGCTACACGTTTAGTAGCTTTGTCATTTTTTGTCATTTTTACAAATTTTAAACTAATTCCTTTGTAAAACTAATTTTTAAACTACAATTCTTTAAATTATATTATATTTTTTATTATGTTTTCCATTTTTTTTTTCTCTTTAGTACATCAAGTTAAACTAAATGAAAATGTGAAAAGTAAAACATAATATAAATTAGTAATAAAAATC
>NW_015616290.1:0-972 GCF_001515605.1 Sinocyclocheilus anshuiensis
TTATGTAAACAAAAACTTTTATTTTGGATGTGATTAATGGCTTGACAGCAGATTTATTTTTATTTTTTTATATTGTTAACATCTTAAAAAGAAATGTTCTGACGTCTTAACACACATTCCCATAAACCTCATGTATGTATTTATAACCTAAATGAGGAGAGCACTTTTTTCCTGCCTCAATACACCGTCTGTTGCTGTCTGCACATCCAGACATTTCCACTTTGCCCGATCATCAACATTATTAGTCTGAGAGCTTGAATAAATCATGAACATATGCAGCTGACCAAGTATTATGTTGACTTTAATGATGATATCTGCGAGAAGACACTCCCTGTGATATTAGGGAGTGGTGATCATTGTCTGTAGGATGCACAATGCATCTAATGAGCAGTCTGAATAAGAAAACATATTTGTTTTATGATCTCAGAATTACCAGCAGTTAAATACTGCAATTACCACATCATGTATCGATATGGTTTTGTGATGTACCCATGTGTTCATAAACCACTTTTTAAAGAGTCTGAGCTAGAATGTTGTTGTAGAAATCACGATAGTGGTTTACAGGTTTCAGGGACTCAACAAGCAAATTTTCAGGCTCTGTGAGCCCGACTTTTCTGCCTTTGATCACTCATTAATTAGATTTTACACAGAGCAGTTATAAATTTAAGTTAATATTTAGGGATTACCATTAATCGACCCACTATTGCCAAAGCAGATGAAAGTGAGTTTTACTCATGACTCATGCAGTTTTGCCTTTGATTAAAATGAATTCACATAACCTCTCACATCTAACTTCAGACTGCCACAGTGCAATTCTTAGTTCATCAATATATATATAGAAACAACAGTTTAGCGCTAGTGGACAAAAGGGTTTTGCTGTTGTATTGCCAAGACCATGAAACTAGGCCAAAGTGTATCATGTTCTTAATGAACCTGATTTTAAATTGATCTGTGCTCAAAGCAATAAAATCT
>NW_015616291.1:0-972 GCF_001515605.1 Sinocyclocheilus anshuiensis
TTAATGCTGCACAGAGTTTATTTTTATTGGTTGATACCAGCAGCAACAGCAGCTCATCATTTGACTGAGACAGAATATTCAGCTTAAGGCCTTTTTTCCTGAATGTTAATAGACCAAGTTTCCTTTTTTGTGTGTCTTCTTGATTTAAAATGTATCTGTAGCATGGTAATAGACAACCTGGAAAAACCAGGCAATTTTAAAATTGTGACTTCCAGTTCTGGATGAGTTGTATTAAAAGTAAATGCATATAATATGTTTTTTCTATGCTCAACTGTTAAATGTTTAATTGGCTAGAAATAGCTCTTTGTGTGTGCAGTCTTTTGATTTTAAAAATCCTTACTCAGCAATCACAAACCATTAAAGAAAAAATAATAGGAAAAGCCATGGAAATTCATTCCTCAGAAAGTTAGGGAATTCTGTTGTAGCTTGTTTGTCTTAGGATATTTATGTTTTCAGAATACATTTATAAGCTTTTTGTAATTTTACTGTAATTTTAAATATTCTCATTTATATCTTCAATAAGATAAATATTAACGAATATTCTGAATATTCTTAATTATGTTATTTGAAAATGTATCCTTTCATTCCAGATAGGGTGCAGCATAGGCATGATCAATTTGGCCATCATAGAAACAATGCTGTGCACATTAGTTTTTACCATTGAACAAAATTGAACAGGGAATTTTAACACATTTAAACTAATTTTCATCATATAAATGACTTCCATATTTGTATAATGTCTGAGAGTATTAACCTATCAAAATAACAATCAGAGGAGAAACTTTCGGTCTTAGCATGCAGATGAGTTCAGATTTAAATAGTTCTGTATTCTTAAAGGTCACATCATTACTTGGGAAAGAATAATTGTTGAGTGTAAAGCCTTTTTTAACTGTTGTGAAAGTTTCAGTTTCTCTTTTGTTCTTCCTGATCTTAAATGTATTTGTAGCAGGGTTTTCATTGCCATGGTAACAT
>NW_015616292.1:0-971 GCF_001515605.1 Sinocyclocheilus anshuiensis
TTGAAATCGCATCATATGACCCCTTTAAAGCTATGTGTATGTGACTGTTTAGTCATCCAAGTCAGAATTTTTGTTCATGGTTAATTAACTATATATAAAAAAGGTCAAATTACGCACATCCAAAGCATCTTGGCCAGGTGCAAGATCAAAAAATACATCAAATAATACAAAAAAAGATCTGCACACTGTTATTCTCCCTTTGACCAAAACGTTGCCACTTTTAACTTTTAAATGAAGGGAGAATAACAGTGTGCAGATCTTTTTTGTATTATTTCATGGTAAGTCTCTCAAGTCAGAGGCTTTTAGTTCTGTTGTGAAGTCACATTGTAAACCTAATTCCTTTAAGTGTATTATCACCTCTTGCAATCTCATTCACCTTGAGAAAGTAGATCAGGCAGTTGTTTTTTCTTTCACTTAAGGAGGAGGATGTGAGACTTACTCTAATCCACTTTCAATAGAGCTTTTTCCAGACAAGTAATTGACTAAAGTTCCTATTCTTGATGAAGTCTGTGGTTCTGATGACTTTGGCTGTGAAATGAGAAAGTAGGCTTAATAAATGACAAAAAAAAAAACAGTTTCAGAACAATAGGCCTATGCATTGTAAAAAGTGCATTACAAAATGAACTGCACTGAATAACAGCTTATAATATAATCACCATAATATAGACACACATGGAGTGCAACAGCATTCGGAATGCCTAGAAACCTCCTTACATTGCAAATAACTAATTATTTAATATTAAAAATGATTATATGGACTTGATTTCATATCTAGGGAACTCCGTTTACTTTAAATTGACATTAAAAAGTAAATAAATAAAGGACATTCTGCAAATGCCACTGACCTTGTGAACTCTTTTGTATAAAAGGCCATATTACTTGCTTCAGCTGAAGTACAGAATGTTCTTTGGAACATTCATTTCATTTCTTCATACTTTTGGGCCTCATTGTAAATAGAGTCCTTCAATGCA
>NW_015616293.1:0-972 GCF_001515605.1 Sinocyclocheilus anshuiensis
TTTTATTTTTATAATTAATATTTTATTTAAATATTGTTATCATTAAACATATAATATATATATATAATAACCGCATGTTTGTATATTTATTTTTATTGTTACTACTAATATTTTATTTATTTAAATGATTACAAAATAACTTTATACAATGATACAAAATAACAATTCCCCTGAACTTCTCCAGATCCTTGCAAGCCAGAGAACGTGACTGCTCACGTGTCATGTGACAGCGAGACGGTGGCGCTCGACTGGTCAAAAGTCAAAGGAGCATCATTCTACATTGTGATGGCAGCAGGGAGTCTGGGATATTTTGTCGACTTTAACATTACTTCTACTAACCTGTCTGTGTCACTGCTCTGTGGACAAAGCTACAACATGTCTGTCCAAGCGCACAGCGATACCTGCAACAGCCTACCGAGCATTCCTGCGGTTTTCAGACTCGGTATGTCCCTGAAATTAGACATAAACCTGCTGTGCACTAAACAAAAATCCACATCCTTAAACACTCAAAGGCAGTATGCAATTTACTGTTGTTATAAAAAAAGAGAATTAATTGCAAATAATTCTCTGTTATTTGAGTGAGAATGGTAGGAAATGAGTTAACTTACCTTTGTAATGTGTGTTGTGATCCAGCGCCCTGCACGCCCCTTAATCTCGTGACATATTTCGAGTGTGACAATCAGTTGGGTTCTGTCAGCTGGGGCCCAAGCGAGGGGGCGAACATGTACACTGCCACAGCAGTAGGTGAGGATGGACACACACACCTGTGTGTTACTAATGGGACCAGCTGCACCTGGGAGGACCTGCACTGCGGTGAAATCTATAACATTACAGTCACTGCCAGTGACAGCCGCTGCACGAGCGCACGCAGCAACAGCACCACCATACACATGGGTAAGACCAGACACTAATGATAAATGTACCAGCAGTCTGCATCTATTCTGTAGGATGAATTTAAGTAGTTTAAAACTA
>NW_015616294.1:0-972 GCF_001515605.1 Sinocyclocheilus anshuiensis
TATGGACCACACTGAATGTCCACACGGTGGCATTGTTGTCTACAGTATTTTTTACACTAGAAAAGCTACAGTGATAATATGAAAGTCTGCAGGTTAGAAATCTTACAAATATGTTAAAATAGAAATCGTTGAGTCATTAAATTAATTTCTTGACAGAACTAAGCAAGTGATTTTTTTTTACTAATTTTACTAATCAAATGATAACCAGACTTTAATGATGCGCTAAACTGTGTCTAAACAAGAATTTGACGGTTTTTATTTTATTTTATTAAAGATATGTAAAACGGCACCGATGTCAATTAACAATAGAAACTGACATTCAAGGGTCAACGCATCAAAATCAGATCAAATTCAAGACAAAAATGAATAAAGTGCAGAAACATTAAATAAAATTAAGCGGACAAACTAATAAATAAAAGAAAAAGAAAACAAACACGAGGAGGAAGCTTTTCTATTACAAATTGCGTAATACAACAAAATGAAAGAATTTTCTTGCTTTATGACTTCATTTTTGTAAAGGCTTAATTAATTTATGAATATAACAAGCAGAGGAGGGGACTACACTTAAGCAATCTACATTCATATATACAATATTTGACCTATAATACTATTAATCAAATAAAACGAAACAACGGTCAACATTTCTTTATTGATTTTTTAGCCTGCCATTGGGTGGCGCCAACATCTGCCAAATAATCCGCCATGAGCTCTTGCAATGCAGTTATGTTTCTGTTTTTAGCATCCATGCAGATGGAAACTAATTATGTAATTTTGTCCAGAACTTTCAGACAAACAAATAAAGATTCGTCTAGCTAAATATGGGTAAACAATTCAGAGTAACACTAACAAATGTCATTTTATGCAGTCAAATGAAATGCTACACCTGCGTTTCAGAGTTGTGTTTAGCTATGCACCGCATATGCAAACTACAAATCAGTCATTCTTGAGAAGTGGGACAAAACAGGGTGCAAA
>NW_015616295.1:0-972 GCF_001515605.1 Sinocyclocheilus anshuiensis
AATCTGTCAAAATGTATGTAGTTGTTATCCATTGCTCATGTACGTCAATATTCTGTTCCATTGCAACTTTAAAATCACATGAAATCAAAGTTGTTGTTTTTTTTCTGTGTACTTTCATTGGTAGATTTGGTCTTTGTAATCCTTATTTAAAACAGAATATTTTGCTTATCTTTTGAAACGATGTAACGATAAACAAGCAGCTGATTAAGTAGCTGTTATATGAGTAAAGCTTCATTTCATCTGACTCCATTCCTCGTTCTTTTCACCATCAGTCAAGTCCTGCTGTTTTTTTTTCCACATCAGGTATCAATCAGAAGTAATATGGGTTGAAAATGGCATTTCACACTGACACATTGATCTGAAATGGACTAAAAGCACAACCTCCCCTACAGTGGTCACAAAAAGTATTTAGATGTGACAATTTAAAAATGTATATGTATTTGGATCATAACAAAGCATTGAAACAAGTGGAATTTCTTTTAAAGAAGTATGGCACAAGCACACTTTTCGATCAAAAAATTTACACAAGATGAAGTTTGTTAGGTGTCAAAATAAGAAACAACTAAAATTTTGTTCAAAATGACACTCTCACTTTCTGTCTGCCAAACTTTTTGGAACACGTTTATTGTTAATATTCATGTTTCTTGGTGGTAATTCTGCTAGAACTGAACTTGAAGGAAACACATCTGAAAACCTACACTAATTGGTTGACTAATTTAAAAGGTGGCTCAGAAGATCATTCTGAGAAAAGCTGGCATTATTTTTTGTGTAGACACTTGGTATGATATTTTGTAAACTACCATTCAAAAGTTTGGGGTCAGCAAGTTTTTTTTTTTTTCCGAGCAAGGATGGATTTCTATTTCTTTTTTTCCTTTTCTTTCTTTTGTAACTTTATATTCATCAAAGAATCCTGAAAAAAAAAATTAAACTGATAATAATAAGAAATGTTTATTGAGCACCAAATCAGCATAT
>NW_015616296.1:0-972 GCF_001515605.1 Sinocyclocheilus anshuiensis
CACACACTGTATATAGGCCCTACAGGCAATTCCCACCTTGCAGCGTCCCATGTTGTTTAATGCTGCTTTGTCTGATGTAGTTGTGCATTCAAACTTATGTCAATAAGAGTCTTAAAATAAAATAAAAAAATGATTGTAAAAAATGATTTAAGTTTCCAAGTGAAAGTGAAAGCGTTAGTGAGTGGTAACACTATATACACACACTTTGGTTTGCAAGTGTTGGCTACATGTGCAGACATCTGGAATTTCCATGTCCTGGGATGATTTAGGCATCACACTGCAAGAACAATCAGTTTTAACATTTGGGAGAGCAAACAACTGCAAAAACTCCACACAATAGCGAAAACACTGAAATTATTTTCACACATTGTGGCCAAAACAGTGAAGCAGTCAATGATGCCATTTAATAACAAAAATATATATATTGAATTGTGGATTTACATTGTATTACACACCCTACTAGGAAGGCACTAAAAATATCAAAGTTTCATTTTTCAAAGGGAAAGCATGACCCGATAAAATGCGTAAACCTGAAGTCGCTTCAGATAAAAGTGTATATGCAAAATGCATTAAACATTAATCACTAATAGTTTCAGACATAAACTGTTCAGTTACGAAATGATTTCAGTTAAGGTGGCTGGCCTTTTTTTGCACTCTTCTGATCTTAATTAGACAAGAAAGTAAATAATGATGGCTGTCTCTAAGACATCTGACTTCCCAGAAACAGAAACAGGGGAATCAACCCAAAGAACCAAAATATTTATGGCATCACAACTGGGAAACTCCGTGTCCAATCCACGTCTAAGCCAACGATTCTAGCTTCAGAAAAACCTGACTCAGCCAAAAGACAAGAGGTGAGATACTGCCTCAACATCACAATGTAAGAATGCTGTGCTTAAGAAGTTTTAGTTTACACTCTTTACATGCTAAAATCCCATTAAATCCATATGGAATGTGTTTTTAATATTTGTA
>NW_015616297.1:0-972 GCF_001515605.1 Sinocyclocheilus anshuiensis
AACTGTAATGTATTTCTGTTGCATTATACATTTTTACTTGTATTTATGTATGTACATATAAATACAAATTTATATATACTGTGTCACAGTGAAGAGAAACAGTAATAATTAAAATGTGCTTAATTGTCCTGAAAATAATGTCACTATGCAAAAATATTAAGGGTCCTAGTAGTTAACAAACAAAGAAACAACCATAAATAAATATTGGTTTATTTATATTTACTGGTTAATGTTTAAATTTAACAAAGAAATACCCAGGTGAATAATTCAACTGTATTTATGTTGTCTTTACTCTCTATAGCCTTGTCAGACTTTGTACCAGGTCTTCCATGATGCTGTCACCAGGTTAATCGAGTATGGTGTGCTCATTGTAGCCGAGGTAAGCTGTGCCAACTCTTATTTGTCCTGTTGCTTAAGCTTTTTTAATTTAAAGCTGCAATACTTATTTTAAATAAGTATTTTAAAAATTGCCATCACAGATCAAATAATGTTTGAATGATGCTGTGAGATCTGAATTCGTATTGAAAGTAATTTGCTGGAAAGTCCTCAGCGTTGAGGTGTGAAACTGTTTTGCTATTGGCCTATTCTAATGACCTGATTGGGTGTAGGTGGATTTCTGAAAATGATTTCATTATTTCAGTTTCCAATTCATTATTGTCTTTCTGAATCTGAGTGAAAGTATAGATTCAGGCTACCTTTCCTTTATTGGAAAGTTTATTGTTACACTACACATCAAATAATATTTGTGCCTAATATTAATTATATTTTTTAGGTCAATCATTAATTAACAATAATCAATAGTAATTATTATAGAGAAATATTTGACTGAAAAATTAATCTTTGTTTTCTTGTGTTCAGGAGGACCAGGAGGAGTTGAGCCCTTCTGAGGAGCCTTGGCCCAAGAAGTTTCCAGGGGCTCTTGCTTGGCGAAGTGATGAAGAAGATGAAGACAGTGACTTTGGAGATGAACAG
>NW_015616298.1:0-972 GCF_001515605.1 Sinocyclocheilus anshuiensis
AAGACATCTTTATTCATCATTGATACCTTGTCAGCTGCTATGACGTAGACCAGGCAGTATGTCTGATCCTCAGGGCTTGTATTACTTCTGTAGTCCTCTTTGTTAGCAGGAACGGCTGGATTGAACTGAATGGAAAAGTAATAGAGAAAAACAAAGAGATGAGAGGAAAGAGGTCATATATCTGGCCTCTTCAAATCAAGGATAAAAGAGGAAAGGCACTGTTTTATAATTCTGCAGTGTCAGTGCATTGTTTGAATAACATGTAAATAATTTCACAACGCCACTTTAAAACAGACAAAAGTTTCCTCCTCACATTGTGTCCTTCCTTAAGTAGGCCCTCGAGGGATTTGGCGATGTCTTCTGGATGAGCTCCCTGTGAATCTCCGGATTCTAAGCCCATGATGTCATTGAAGACAAAAGGCAGAACTGATTGTCCATCTCTTATGTAATAAGTTCTGTACTGTAGATAAATGCAGAAGTATAACAACAAAATAAACCATTTCAAATGTATTTGATATGGACACATACAAAAGCAACCAGCACATAAAACACGGCATTTGGATTGTTTCATGTAGATGGCTTCTTCTGCTTGTTGATGCAGAAGATATAGTAGTCATAGCTAGGGATTGGTGGCATAAATCCAGATGCACACTTCAGTAATTCACTCATTTTAAGAAATGCAACACATGTAATGTATCCTGGGTAATGATCCTACAAAGTTAATGTATTAAATGTCACGATAAAACAAATCTGGTTGCTTGAGCAGCATTTCAAGAGTGCTGATTTAACAGTTCAACAGCAAAGACTTTTCAGTGTTTGCATCACAGATACAGATAAAACATAAAATAGCTGGCAATATTATATCTGAATCAGTGTTTGCATCACATGGCTTGTCCGCGGTCGGTCTGGGCATTTGTTCAGCGCCTCATTCAACACAGCTGTTATAATGGTGTTATCGTGTCTTTGTTCGGA
>NW_015616299.1:0-972 GCF_001515605.1 Sinocyclocheilus anshuiensis
AAAAAAAAAAAATTGCTTAAAAAGGTGAAACACTTTATTTGTTTACCTGAATGTCATGTGACATATGAGGCTTTTTTAGTATATATTAGGTAAAAGAGGTTCAGCTGACCCCCCCAAAAAAGAGAGAGAGAATCCCTGCATTACATGTAAATAAGAAATAACGTAAATTTGTGCATTTTAATGTGTTTATAATGTAATTGTAATCGTGTAATCAAAAAGTAACTGTGGTCTGATTATGAGTATTTCACCGTGCAATATGATCGAATTACAAATACTTGTAATTAGATTACATGTAATCCAGATCACCTGTAATAAGTTACTACCCAGCACTTCCATCATTACATCAAAATTCACCCTTCAGTCTCAGAGTTACGTTAGTGTGAGTCTCAGTATTAGGCTACTTGTAAAGCAGGTTTAGACACATTCCTGAAGTTGTGAATCATCACTGAAGAGATTACAGTTGATACACCCATTTCTATAGCTAAACAGCTCAACATGCTTTTGTTTTGGTTAAAAAACGACAATGTTAACTTGTGTTCAAAATTTCCACATCTGGCTTCATGGAGCTCAAACAAACTGTCGCCCACTTGAAATGCGTCATAGGGCTTGTTTTTTTGTTTTGTTTTTTTTTGCACTTTTCTAATGTTTTTTCCATATTTTGAAGTTCCTCCTGTTGCTGGTGGTCAAATTCAATCAGATATGCAGGTAAATGCACGTATATGTCTCGTAGTTTAGTGTTTAGACTGATCCAGTGCTGTGTTTATTCAGTAGTTTGTATGTGTGTAGATTGTTCTAGTGATGTGGGTTATACAGTATAGCCACACAGGCCTTTATACTCAGTAGACTGATCCAGAATCAGATCCATCAGTCTGTATAAGATCAGTCGTAATCATGTGAAAGGCAGAAACTGACCCTGGATCAGATTTTTGTGAACTGAACAGGTTTGTACTTTGAAACTCCTTTTTTTTTTTT
>NW_015616300.1:0-972 GCF_001515605.1 Sinocyclocheilus anshuiensis
ACCAACCAAATGACTAAAATCATTATAAACAGGAATAGTGCTGTTTGTTTATGTGTCAAGGTCCACGGTGTGGACAGCATGCACGCATTTATTTCTTGTGTGGTTAAAACGATAAACAATGTCGTAAAATGGTTTATTTTTGTTGTTTTCTGTTAAGCCGAGCTGGCGTCTCATATAGGCCCAATTTTGAGCCACTCTTTGTTTTAATATTCGTTGACTTTCGCAGTCTAGAGGTCGATTGGAGCAAGTAGGTCGTTGTTTTGGTTTTAATCAACTAAATGAGAGTTAATAAAACAAAATATTTATATATATTTGATTTAAACCAAATATATAATAAAAAATACGTTCGTGCATGAAAACACTGAGGTCGATGTGCTAATGTAGCGCTAGCAATATTTGACAAAGAGAAAGCAAGCCAACATAGCTTTATGTACACAATATAAATACTGCAGTTTTCAGTTGTCTTATGTAATTCGTGCTGTTTAAAGGAAAAAAGGAGTTTCGTTTAATGGAAACAACAAAAGCGTCTGAGATAGAAAGACGCGACGCTTGAAACTGAAGAACAGCAGATACATTTGACAAACTAGCCCTGAAATCCAAACACAAAGTTTTTTTCTTGTACTTTTAATCATGCATTTTGCTCGTCGTTTCCTACATTTTATTTACATCACTGAAGAATCAAACATTGCAGCATAAATAATAAAAACATCAAACAGTTTTATGTGTAAATTGTATATGGAGCCTAATGTGTCCTACTTGCATGAATAAATCTACAAGGTCATGAAAAAACGATAGGATTGTAATATCATTAAGTACAACATATGTCAGTCATGTAAATACGTTAAGATTTGCATTTACTTAATGTGCAGAATAAAATCTGATTATGAACAGATTTTCCTTTTGCTTCTCAGTCAAGAATGAAAATGTGTCAAATTATTAAATGATTAATGTTTTTGCTTTAGCAGAGAACAC
>NW_015616301.1:0-971 GCF_001515605.1 Sinocyclocheilus anshuiensis
GCAAAAACAAAAGTGTTGCGTTTATAATTTTGTTCAGTGTATTAGTATCTTTTGAAAGGGTGCTCCAGTAACAGCTTTTATACCTTATAATATCTTTATATTTTCTGAGAGCGTATCAATATATTGTGCATGCCTAGTATTGACCAATCCGCATTTGAGATCAAAATTATCCATTTTAGAATCTCCAATATATATTGAGCATCAACCTCAATCAAAAAGGTAATTCCTGCTATCCAATTGCTTTAAAGTGCATGCAAACATCCAACCTTCAATCTCCAACAATCATTAGTTGGTTTGGCATTGAAGGCATCCAACCCCCAGGGTGATCTATAGAAGTATGCTGACAGGAGCTTATGCGAATTGTTTTAATAAATTGATTTAAAACGAACAAGCAGGCGTTCTATCAAGGTGACTTATCTCAGGCAAGTTTCCCTCTTGAGAGAGACAAACAATTATAAAGTTCCTCCTCGGCAAAGGACGCTAGGCCAAACCCTGGCACACATCAACATCAATATGTACAGCTAACTAGTGAACTAAACCCTCTCTTTATGCAGACACTGACATCCAACTCTAGCTTTACAGCATGCATCAGTTTAATGTACCGGGCCAATGGATTAAAAAGGTCCTTAGAGGTGAAACAACGGAGGTGGGAAGAAATGAATTCAAACTGGCCCAATCGAGACAGATGGATTCACTGGAAAAGGGCACGGATCTGGAATCTGCCGCTTTGTACAATAAAAGCGCCATCATTATACCAACCATCTGCGGAGGGAGGGAAATTGTCCTGAGGCAGTAAACGAACATCTCCGCTGCTAATCGAAGTGTCATTTTCATTTGCAGGCAACATTTGGGAATTCTCACGCCTCGTCGCTGGGGAAGCAGGTTCAGAAATACACTGGCCACCACGGCGTCACTTGCCGAATTTGAAGTGTATTCTTTTGGGTAATGAATTGTGTCTTTTTATTCTGGCC
>NW_015616302.1:0-972 GCF_001515605.1 Sinocyclocheilus anshuiensis
TGCCCTGACAGACAGCATTCAGGCTCCAGCATGCCAAGTCACAGCATCAACACGAAACTTACAGTGGGCCATTGCACATGGTGAGACCCGTTTAAAATAAAACCCCTTTAGTTTATATCCTTATGCAAAGTACTTTGGCTGTAGATAAAATGATGATAAATGTAATGATGATTTTGTGTAAATTGTTCCAGTCATCCCAGAGAGCCGCTGTCTTCAGTTTGAATGTGGTGTCAAGGTACAGCTAGGTTTCGCTGCAGAGTTCTCCAACATCATGATAATCTACACTCGGATATTGGAGACATCTAAAGACATTGTGTCCTGCTCTGCTCAGCTCTCTGACTTCACAGAGGTAAACTGACTTTCTTGTAGATCTGCAAAGAATGTGTTGAATCAGTCCTGAGAAAATATATAACATAAATATGCATCATTAATTGCTGTCCTGTGAATTAATTTCCATGGTCTGCTTCAATTTGGTGTATCTTTGGTTGATTGTCAAACACATAGCCAAAGAAGCATTATTTACAGTTTTGACAATGATATAATTTCAGGGTCCTGAAGTAGACCTGAAGCACAGCAATCAGGAGAGTCTTCACGAGGCTGGCAGCTTACTACTGTCCATGGATGATCTACTGCCTCTGGAACAACCTCGGCTCTTTACTCGTATTAGTGCCCTGCAAAGGCTCAAGGTACAATACGTGTACAATATAATACAGGGGTTGGTCAAAATAAGGGAACACCTGGGAAATATTACTTCCTTAAGGTGTTTTACCACCATTTGCCTTTAATACAGCTTCCAGCCTACTTAAAATAGATTCATAAAACTTCTGAATATTCTCCAGTGGAATGTCATCTATCAGCCAATTGTTTCAGAAAAGTTAATGAAGGGAATCTGCTTCTCACTCTTCTCTCCAAACTGTCCACAGTGGATTGATAATATTCAAGTCAGGTGATTTGTCTGGCCAGGGCAGATGT
>NW_015616303.1:0-972 GCF_001515605.1 Sinocyclocheilus anshuiensis
ATGCTGAAAATTCAGCTTTGCCATCACAGGAATAAATTATATTTTTAAATATATTTAAATAGAAAACAGTTATTTTAAATTGTAATAATATATAAAAAATATTGCTGTTTTTACTATATTTTTGATCAAATAACAGTTATTTTAAATTGTAATAATGTATAAAATAATATATAAATATTGCTTTTCACTATATTTTTGATCAAATAAATGCAGCCTTGTTGAACAAAAGAGACTCCTTTCAAAGACATAAAAATCGTACAGATCCCAAACTTTTGAACAGTATAGTGTATGCATTTTAACAACCCTCAGAACCTTAATATTAGGTTTTGGCATGTAACTCGCACACCTTTGTGCACTTTTTCTTACACTCAAATTTCCCCTGTTATATTGTGCAGTCATTTAAACAAAACAGTATTTTGGAGAAGGTTAAATGTATAACATCCCTTTTCTGGCGTCTGATTGCTCTGTTTGTGCCCCAGTTCTCTCTCAGGCTTTGACGTACGTGACATGCGTTGCCTGATAACTCAGTTTCTCTTAGCATGGCATAAAGTCAAGGCTTGTCAACTGCTTCAGACTTCAAAGTCGAGAAAACACTTTCTCTCAGTCACACATATAGAGGATGCTTCAGAGGATGTGCCTTAAATATGTTAAACGCTTCATGCTAATACAGAAGGCATCAGCCGTTTGATTCTGCGTGACCTCATGCTGACATGTTATCACACAGGAGCTCTTTCCTGATTCGAGGCAGAATGGGAGCACGTCACCTGTCTGCTCCGACCGTCACCTAACAAAGTTGACATTGATTGTATAGTGTTAAATTCAACGTCTTTTATATCAGCAGAAATAATTCAATATTATGTGAACTTGGATATTGAATCCTTCATGTTGTCAAAAGTAATGTTTTGCCAGTTGGAAGTATCAACACAATTCCATGTTGTATGTCACATGATAGAAATGTGTCCAGTTATCTAA
>NW_015616304.1:0-972 GCF_001515605.1 Sinocyclocheilus anshuiensis
TCTGCTGAAGATCCTGCAGGAATCGTTTCCCTGCTGCATCCACGTTGCCCTCATCATCAAACCAGACAACTTCTGGCAAAAACAGAGGACCAACTTTGGCAGCTCCAAGTTTGAGTTTGAGGTACAGTCACCTTTCAGTCTCTTACTTGTTGCTGGAGGTAGATGTTGACGTCGTTAGAGCTTTGCTGTCCATCACTGCATAGTGCATATTCACTTTTTTTTAATGTTTTGATTATGGCATGCTATAATTAGATTGTTCTGTTAACCCGGTTGATGTGTATTAGCAGTGTTAAAATCAGTGCTTTTGGTTGTCGTCATGATATTAATTTAGAAAGAATTAAAGGCATTTCAGTGTTTGTAGATTACTAATATTGTAGATTATTCCTGCAATCCTCAGAAATATCATGTGAAATGCCTTCTCTGCTGCATTTTTTTGTCTTATTAATTAATAATCTGCGGGTTTTTCTGTGACATCCGATCTGTGTTGGTGTGAGCATGTGAAGCTTACATACTTGCTCTGGTTGTGTGGGAGTGTGTGGGTGTTGATGTTCTGTGTGTGTGGGTTGACTAGATGAATGTAAATGTGGATGCAGCAGAAATGCTTTTTCGGCATATTTTCGGCATTTGTTATATATTGAGCTGTCTCGATTGCAAGGTGTTGGTGCAACTTTTTTTTTTCGCTCACAGAGCCGTCAGAGTGGAAAGCTTTTTTTTTTATCATGCTTGTTTTTATTTGAGTGGAGCGGTGTTTGTTTTTATTGGAGGAGAGGCTTTTGTGTGTGGATGCACAGTGAAAGAGCACGTGGAAAAAAATGCTCATGTCACAGCTGCAGAAATTTCCAGTGCAGGAGAATAATGTTTTAGATCAAATGATAATTAGTTTCTCAAGCCACCATGAATAAAACATGATTACCCAAATATGTGATAAAGACTAGGGATGTAACGATTAACCGCGAGCCGGTTGAAAATCGA
>NW_015616305.1:0-972 GCF_001515605.1 Sinocyclocheilus anshuiensis
CCTGACACCATGCCAGAAACGAACTCAAAGCGCGTTCTAAGCGTTCAACGTCGCTCAGGACGGAATGAAAGAACGCAGCTTGCTCAGCAGCGTCCATTTGGTGCTGTATACGTGACAAAAGCGATGTGAAGTGACTAATAGCCTAATTCACCTGCCACATACACACAGTGTCTACAAACGTTGTTCACCGTTTCTGGACTTATTTACTTTTTCCGTGACGTGACGGGTGGGCAGTGCTGGACTTTATTAAACGAATCGTGCGCTTTCTGTCTCTCTCTGCACATCTCCTTCAGCGGTGCGTTACAAAGCCCTGATCGGGTGTCCTGTACATGACACGACAGTCTGTGAATCTGTCTGAAATCTCATCTGACTTCAGAGAGCCGAGGCTGTTGTACACAGGGTTCGGATGCTGGGAGCCGGTTGTACTGTTTTGAACACTAAAGTTTTAGTAGCTCTTCTTTATTAGTAGATCATTCTGAGGTACTCAAAGCATCTTTTTGACTGCTTCCTCTACATTGATGCAGTTGTAGTTGTACTAGTGCAAAAGAAGAAACTGTTCAACAGTATTAGCTTGGTGATTCGGACCTTTCTGGACTGCTGAGTTCAATTCAGGATTGATATATACTGTTTTTTTACGTCTTGAGAGCTGTCAGAAGTTTTTTATCATGTCTTTTGTTGCTGGTAAGTGGTTCCTTCATAGCCTTACAAAAAAAAGTACTGTAGTATACCAGTCAACATTTGGAATATTTATTGGTTTTTGTTTTTGAAAGAAGTCTTATGCTCACCAAGGCAGCATTTGTTTAAACGAAAATACAGTAACCAGTCATAATGTGATATTATTTTAAATGTAAAATTTTAATAAATCTAATTAAATCTATTTAAATCTATTTTAAAATGTAATTTATTCGCGTGGTGCAAAGCTGAGTTATGTCACATGATCCTTTAGAAATCATTCTAATATGCTGATTTGCT
>NW_015616306.1:0-972 GCF_001515605.1 Sinocyclocheilus anshuiensis
TTAGATCTTCCTGGTAGTGACGGTAAGATGCTAAAGTGTGCTGGAGGGAGTCACATCCATTTCATATATTTCCTGACCTCCATAATGTACCAGACACAAGGTTTAAAGCTGAGCTTTAATTCCATCCAAGTGGCTGAAGTAATATTTCACATTTACTTGTGTTTGTATGTCAACATGAAATAGCATTCAGAACCCGACATCTTTCTCTGAGTGAAATTCAACAAGAAAAAACAAAAAGTTGGGTGGGATTTAATGTAACCCATTAGGAATATATTAGATGGCTATATGACTGGTGGTTGGAGGGTAGCTTATATAAAGGTGTCGGTTTGTCTTTTGAATACTGAATATTGTAATAGCAGTTTCTGTAATGTTCTGAAAACCAGATATAATGTTTTAAAGCAAGACAAGCCAACTATATATAAATATTTCATTATCACCCCTGTTCACTTATTTGTGATATTGTTATAGAACACTGCAAAAAGTTATTTTCTTGCTCAACATATTTATCTTGTTTTTCAGTACGATTTTTTTTTAAAGTTCTAATTTTGCTCGTTTGCTTCTTTCTTCCTTTCTTTTAGCAGTGAACTTATTTTGAAAGTAAACCAGTATTTTAAACATAATTTTTCATTTATTATGTCATGCAATATACATGAAGAGAATAGCAGAAATAATATAATCTATACAGCTAATTATAATTACTACACATAACTTATTAACCCTATCTCACACTCCAAAATAAAATGATTTTTATTTATTTTATTTTTTTTGCAATTTTTCCATTTAGCTAAGTAACCACACTCTCGAACACATCGCAGCATATCTGTAGGAGGAACTTCTGAACTTGTTGGTAGTTCTTGAAAATAATCTCTTGAGGAGAGATGAGTTTCTCTAGTCTCATCATTCCTTTCGCAAAAATTATTGTTGCCAGCCACCCTCTTTGCTGTCATGGTTCAGTGAATTCTCTGCCTCCAT
>NW_015616307.1:0-972 GCF_001515605.1 Sinocyclocheilus anshuiensis
TTTGTATTTATTTGTGAAATTTACTAGCAAATTCTGAGTGAAAATTGTAAATCCGACACTGTAACCATTAAAAATAGTTTCAAATAAATTTTTGAAGAAAAATACTTCAAAATGTCATGTTTAATTCAATGTGTTATTTGCAGGTTTTTTTGTAATTGTTTGTGAAATTTATTAGCAATTACTAAGTTTGACAGTAAATCCTACATGGTAAAAATAAATAAATAAATAAAATATGCAGCTGTAAATAAAAAAAAAATTATTGGAGCACGTTTTACAAGAATTTGAAGATTCTGTGTAATTATTTCTGAAATTTACTATTACTATATTTGACAATGTAAATCCTACAATGTTTTGAAATTTAAGTGAAACATATTAAGTACATTTTACAAGAAAACACTATTTTTAGTATTTCTACTTCAAAATTTCATATTTAATTAAAGTGTTATTTGCAGCTTCTTTGTAACCACCTGTGAAATTAACCATCAAAATTGTTTCAAATTAATTTTTGAAGTTGTAAATGAAACATTATTATTGAAGTGATTATTGAAGTGTTTAATTCAATGTTTTTTGTAATTGTTTGTGACATTTATTAGCAATTACTAAGTTTGACAGTAAATCCTACATTGTAAAAATAAATAAATAAATAAAATATGTAAATAAAACTAAAATTATTGGAGTACGTTCTCCAAGAATTTGAAGATGCTTTGTAATTATTTCTGAAATTTACTAGCAATTTCTGAGTGAAAATAGTTTCTACACCAAGTTTTATTCAGTGAACACCCATCTGTTTCAGTCCGCCTTCACATGCCAAGAAACATTACCGTGCAATTCAAACTTGTTAGTCGCTAATTACCAGCTTATGGAAGCCGCTTCATCTTCGGCGGATGGATTTGCATAAGTGCAGGGATGTAATTGGTATAATTTGAGCATGTTCTGTTATTACCTCCCCTTAATCACTCTGTAATGTGACAA
>NW_015616308.1:0-972 GCF_001515605.1 Sinocyclocheilus anshuiensis
TAATGTTCTTTTTAGCAACATCATATGACCCCTTTAAGACTTTTTGTGGTCCAGGGTCACAAATATCCTTTATGTATTTAATCCCATTTTATCAATCAATGTCTTTGCTGCTGACCTTCGATGACATACTAAAAAGCAAAAATGCTTATGGTCAAAGCATAATGCTAAAGGTCAAAGATCATCGTCTATGTCATCTATATTATTTAACAAAGCCAAAGCCTTTGGCGTTATAAGGAACTAATTTTTCAGCACTCTAGATCTAGATTTTGTATTTTACTTGTATTATACTTTGCTACTTGCATAAGTTATTTTACAAAATAAATGCTCTTTCTAGAAAGACACTGGTTCAAACATGTCAACCACCATAAATATGGCTAAATTTGTGTTGAGCAACATGACCATTCTCAATTACTCATATCGAGCTTTGCAAAACAAGGGCTCCCATCCTTAAGAAATGGTCAAGGCCAACTCCGTAAATCTGTCTAAGTTCCTCATAAAACAATTTTCTCATGTTAATGGCCAAAATGGACCAGAGAGAACCGCGCTACTAAGGCAAGGGTTATGGAGCCAGAGAACAAGGGCAAATGTTTGCTGCATTAGAATCTCTGCCACCACAACTCATTCTCACCATTTAAGGAGTGTTCTCACCAAGTAACATTAAGCTGAAGATGAATGGATCTGGTTTTAATGATAATGCTGAATACTGTAATTGAGGAAATTTTGGGATCCATGGGATAAACATGTCAACACTAACAAAATAAAGGCACCAATTAGAGTGAATTTTTTTACAGCCTGACACAATATTAGCGCCTATTAAGTTCCATAAAAACATTAACATTAACTATTATATTAGCGCCTATTAAGTTCCATAAAAACTTGAATCTAAAGGATTTTTAAAAATGTTTTTAAAGAAAATTATCTAGATTTTAGATCTAAAATACTTAAAAATAAGACAAAACAAACATTAAAAAA
>NW_015616309.1:0-972 GCF_001515605.1 Sinocyclocheilus anshuiensis
GTGTGTGTGTGTGTGTGTGTGTGTGTGTTTGTGTGTGTGTGAGAGCCACTCTGGCCTCTGCCAGTTAATGAGAGCCGCAATGAAGCGGATACATTCATGGACAACTGAAGGCTGCAATTAAGGATGGAGGTAGCTGCAGTCAGCCACTTTGGATCTTTTAAATGTAAATATGTCTGTCCCGCTCAAAGAGCTTTGCAAGTCGCTTTAAATGAAGGCTCTCTCTTCTTAATGAGTGAGCTGTGATACCAATAGTCTGTCTCTCCTCTCTTCACTCTACAACCAGTTAGAGCCAACTTTAAAATTACGTCTTTGTTGGAGAGTGTGTTTTTGGACTATTGTGAAAAGTGAACAGCATGTCATAGTTCCCCGCTTTCACACATCTGTCAGAGTTCTCAAATGTGAAGGTTTGTCGAAGTGAAATTGCCAATGTACTTTTTAATACGTATTCCTGTTGTTTTATCAATACTAAGCAAAATAGAATTTGCTTTGCCTCTGAAACCACAGCACTTTTAGTTTTGGCAGATTCTGTCAGAAGGTCTCAAAAAAAAAAAAATTTTTTTTTTTGCACCATCGAGTCAATTCTACATGGATAATAAGTCCCATCCTTCATTTATTCTATCGATTCTACTATTTAAATTGAAAATGCATTATGTTACTGAAATAAAATGAGTTATGAAAACTATTTTTTGTCATTTTAGTTATGTTTACATTACAGTCATTGCTTTTTTGCCAAATAGTGCACTTATTAAAAGACAATATGTCTTTTTGGCATCTACATATACATTTAATTGGTTTGCTGTGGACCAAACCAAAATCTTAACTGAATCTCAGTTAATTCACAATCAATCAATCAGTCAATCAATCAATTAATAACACAAAGATTATTGGAGTAGATTTTACAATTATAAATACTTTTCTATTAAAGGAGTCATATAATGCGTTTTCAATTTTTCCTTTCTCTTTGGAGTGTTA
>NW_015616310.1:0-973 GCF_001515605.1 Sinocyclocheilus anshuiensis
ATCTGGATCTGAACACTCATTGATGTCTGAGAGAGAAAGAAGATGAGATTTTCACATTTTTAGACACACATTTGATGTGACTGATGTTGAGATCAGTATTATTAGCAGCAGCAGGACTCTGGCCCTCACCTTCACAGGGGCCGCTGGTGCCGTTCTCATGTCTGTGAAACCCTGGAGAACAGCCGCAGAGGAAACTTCCAGGTGTGTTAAAGCAGCTGCTGTGAACTCCACACACTGAGGACACACACTCATCCACATCTGCAGTGGACAAAAAGACATACACGTGCTTCATGCTGATGCAGGCGGTGTTGTTGTGTTTATGTACAAATATTAGTGAGATCAGGCTTCTGTCCCATGCACTCCGAGTTTCTAAACCCTGCAGTATTTATACAATCACACAACATCCCAAATAATACATTTCAAACAGATGATTCTTTGCGTTTTGGATCTGAAGTTTCTTTTTGAGTGCGTCATGTTTATTCAGCACATATTTGTGTATGCAACTGCAAAAACAAAAGTGAAACAAAACCTGGTTGTCATTACCGACAGTCCTGTCGATTTGTTTATTATTTCTATGAAAATACCCTAAACTACTTTTAAATGATTTGTTGCAATGCTCAACCTGTGAGAAAAAAAAATTGGAATGGACAACCTGGCCAAAACGGGAGTATTTCTTAACGGAATCAATTAGTTAATGGCAGCAGCCAATATTATTAATTTAAATTTTTGACAGTATTATAGCGCTCACCTTCACAATCTGCTTTGCCCATCTGCTGGTACCCATGTGGACAAATACACTTGTAAGAACCAATTGAGTTTTCACACGTCATATGAGCCGAGCAGGGAGTTTCATTCTCGAAACACTCGTTTATATCTGACAGAAATTGGTGCCAAACATAATTTTAGTACAAGTTATAAAGCTAAAGTCAACATGACGTTCAAATATAGTGTCTTTTATAAAAATAAAAAAAAA
>NW_015616311.1:0-966 GCF_001515605.1 Sinocyclocheilus anshuiensis
CTCTCACAGGGGAACTCTTTAATCATGGCTTTCTTTCTACACTCAGTTCAACAGAGATTAGATGACCAAATCAATTAGGTGCTGAACAAGAATGTGAGGAGCAGGGATAGAGAAAGTGAGAAAGAATCCTGCAGAATCACGCAGCAGATCAAATGCTGCTGCACTCTTACAGAGATCTGATGATTGTGCGACAGAGGGGAGTCTAGCTAATACAAAAGATTTTGACCCTGTAGTGAACCCTAGACAGAGACCATGGCAAAAAAGGAGAGAAACCAAGGTATGTGTTGAACTTAAGATTTTTGCACAGACTACTTCCTTCGACAAACACCTTCATTTCTGAAAGCCATGGTCTCCACACTCCACGTCCTAATCCAAGAGAGGTTTGCTTATTTTTTTTAACATTGCCCTCTCCGAGACTGCAATTACAGACCTGTGACAAAAAGCCATCCCTCCACACTTTTCATTAGCTTCACTCTTGCCCTCAGTCCCTGCAACTCTAATACACTCGCTTGTGGAGACAGGCTTAAGGAAAGCTCCATCTTAGCCTTTGACTGCCGTCCCCTACACAGCATTGATTGATCTGTCTTTGGGCAAGCCACGCTAGCTGTACATCCAAATCTAAAAGCAAACATTAACAGCTGTCCTCACCGCCTGGCCCCTTTTCAATGTTGTGCGGCGAGATCATTTGTCACCGGAACAGAGTAATAGTGTTTGCGGGCACAGGGCGAGGTTGCTTCTGCATACCGCATTATAACACAGAGAGATTGCTCCCCAGAGACAAGCATGAGAATATAAATGATCAGTGCTTGATGATGGTGATGGCTCGGTTCACTATTTTCCCTCCTGGGTTTTTTAGGACGCAATTGTGCTGGACATTTTTACCTGTGCTTTTGAGTGAGTATTTTAACATTTACAGTACATAAATTCAGTATCTATCTATCTATCTATCTATCTATCTATCTATCT
>NW_015616312.1:0-973 GCF_001515605.1 Sinocyclocheilus anshuiensis
AAATATTTGTAGTTTTAGTAGCCTATTAGTTTTACCTAACTATAATAACCCCGAATTGACCTTAATGACTTGTGTATAAAACCTTGAAAATAGTCAGTCTTAAAGGGACAGTTCACCCATTATTTACACAGACTGGTGTTGTTCCAAATCTGTATGACCTTCTTTTTTCCCCATCCAACACAAAAGACCATTCACTCATTGTATGGAGTAAAATTACACCAGACGTAAAATAAAAAGGTTACAGAGGCTAGAGAGAGAATTTTTTTGTTAACTATTCCTTTAAATGTAAAAACATTCAAACTTTCACACTGTTCAGAGGTGCCACTTTTATGATACTTTTTAAGGGTGATTTGTTTCCTTTTTTAAGCCTTAGCCTACATCCCCAGTCCCAATCTGCATTCAGTACTTAAAAGAATGTCCATCATTTACTTTATAATCCGAGTCTGGAATACGGGTTTGAAACAAAATGAGGGTGAGTAAACACATTTTTGCATTAACTGCTCCGTTGAAGGTCGTCCCAGCTTAACGCAGAGCGTTCCCTTAATGTTTGGTTATTTTGGGAACCAACTTCCAACGCTCTCCGAACGTTCTTTTTAGAATTCCACCTTTAACAGTAAACTAGCTAGCTTCGCGAACCGCTGAGTATGTACCGTTAAAGCTCTCGCCCTGACTCTCATCAGCACCCACGCTTCTTACCTCCCCGCCGTGGCCGTCAAAAATGGCAAAGATTGAAGGGTGGCTCCTGTTCACCAGGTCGGTAAGCACCTCGAAGCGGTCCTCCATGTGGTCTCTGCGGCCCTGGATCGAGTACACCGCGACATTGTTGTTCTTGAACTCCCAGGTCTTGGAGAACTCCGCGTCCAGCACGTCCAGACCGCCGAGTCTGTCGTTCATCATCATCTCCGCCACTTTCCCCTTCACCATCTTCACGGCATCCCGGCTGGACTTGACGATGGTTTTCACCTCGTCCGTG
>NW_015616313.1:0-973 GCF_001515605.1 Sinocyclocheilus anshuiensis
AAATCTCAATTTCGAAAAATTTACCCTTATGACCGGTTTTGTGGTGCAGGGTCACATATTTGGGGTCAGTATGATTTTTCATGCCTTTGAAAGAAGTCTCTTATGCTCACCAAGGCTGCATTTCTTTAATCAAAAATATCGATTAAAGTAATATTTACCCATGAAGGTAAAGCTGAATTTTCATCAGCCATTACTCCATCATAGGATATTCATAGGATTTTTTGACGAGTAGAAAGTTCAAAACAACAGAATATATTTATTTATATTTTTTTGGTAACATTATATATTGTTATGTCTTCATTGTAGCTTTTAATGTAGCACTGTTTTTTTTTTTTTTCAATAAATACATAAAAATCTTACTGGCCCCAAACTTTTGAACTGTAGTATGAAATACTATCCAAAGTATTTAAATTGCTATAAAAGGCTATTTAATGGTTATTCAGCTCAATAAAACAAAAAATTGAAAATATTTACAAATATATTTAACCATACTGGGATATTATTCTGGAGCAGAAATGTACATTAATGAATAACATAATATTTCAACATAAAATAAGTGTAAAAAAGTAAATAAATATTAAAATAAATATACTATAATAACTAAATGTTAAAATAGAAATAAGCAGGATACAATGGATTGGACAGACAGGATGTCAACATTAGGCAGGAGCACTAGCTTTAGCAAAGCTTCTAGAGATGGTGGTGGGTATGTCTGAAAGGCACAATCTTCTGAAACCCATACAGGCCCATGTTGTTCATCCATATGAGCCACCATAACCTGAATAAGGGAGCTCCACCGGCACTTATCCTCAGCATAACCGCTGATGAGAGAATATTGATTATTAACATTTCAAATTTCTATTAAATGTTAATAATAATACATGTTTTAGTAGGTTAGAGTGGAAAAGGTAGTCATTACCTCAACTCCAGACATGTTCTGCTGTGTTTCTGGTCCATCTCACACCACATCTGA
>NW_015616314.1:0-973 GCF_001515605.1 Sinocyclocheilus anshuiensis
TATATATATATTCAGTTTTAGTTATTTTAGTTAAACTAAATGAAACTGAGAAATATTGCCTTGGCAATTTAAAAAATAAAAAATAAATATTTTATTTTATTTCAGTTAATGTTTATTTTATTTCAGGTAGATGGTTGCTAGGGTATTCTAGGTGGTTGCTAGGTGGTTTCTTATTGGCTCAAGTCAAAAGAGTCCACCTTTAGGTCTCTGATGTTCTGGTCTCTAGATACTCAAATCTCAAATAAGTTTAGTCTGTTTCGTGGTGTAATTTTAAATTAAAATGACATTTTTAAATTCTTAGGTTATACAATAGATGTGGTTGATTCTGTTTGCAAACACAAAAAATTGAGAAAATAGAGAGCACTATTTTTAGTTCTAATGAACTATATGTGGCTCTCTTGGGTATAGAAGCAGTAAGTGTGTGTAGCGGCCCAAGGATTGATTTCCATTTGAAGCATTGACTCACTGTTTGTGATGGTCCTGCTTCATGCTGAGAAGGAAAGGACCAGAAACTCCAGCATTAAAATATTCATGCTGAAAATGGACTCTAAGCCATGAGCTCAATTAAAGAGCCCCTCTCCATGTGTGCAGCGCTTTAAAATGAGGGCTTTGCTTACTAGTTCTCCACTCTGCCCGTCCGCAGGGAGAGATGAAAGCAGAGAGAGGAGGCTGAGATGAGGGAATGAGAGGATGAGGATGGGGATGCTCTATATAAGTTCAGTTTTATTTTTGTGCTGTTAAATATGTTGAGATCAAGGAGCATGTGAAATGAACCGAGCTTTGAGAACAATTGGAGTTTATTTGAGGTGGCTGACCTAGACAGGGTCTGTTTATTGATACAATTTGTGTTTTCTCTCTTAGTTTCACGCATATTTAAGTGTGTAATTTCTGCGCACTAGCATCAAAAACAGAATGGCATCAATAATTACTTACTCTAAAAATAGCACTTCTGTATGAACCTAAAACTTGATAG
>NW_015616315.1:0-972 GCF_001515605.1 Sinocyclocheilus anshuiensis
CACACACACACACACACACACATACACACACACACACACACACTTTCTATGATAACATTATCAAATTGTTTAATCTGGACTTGTCACAGAAGTGCATTTAGATATTATAATAGTGTTATCAAAGCCTATATCTACAGAAGTGCTGTGTTGTTGCAGGAGTTGAAAACAGTTGGAACGGCACAGTCCAAAAACATTGCCCTGGCTATTGAAAACAAGCTGAAGAACCGTTACAGCAATGTGCTACCTTGTGAGTAGCCTGCCTGTTGCATGTTGTACTAAAAAGTTTGCATGAGTTTTCCCCAATCACAGGCTTCAATCTGATTAGCTGGCTGATGGATTGTACCTGGACTATTCACACTGAAATCACATTGCACAAAGTTAGATACATTTTCAGTTCATTTCCTGAGGCACACAGCCAAAGCACAACCAAAACATTGTTCTTCTGCAAGATGCATAGTTTTATTTGTTAACTGCTAGAGGGCCAAAAGTTGCATATTGTAGCTTTAAGGAAATTAAGAATAAAAAGTACATTATATGTAGAAACACATGATTATAATGATTATCTAAACTAGACAGAGGTGATAACAATCAGAAACCAAGAAAAACCAGAAATGAATGAAAAGGAAATGTATACAGACAATATGTGACAAAACAATATCAAAATAAGCATCCTTGGAATATAACAGAACATGACAGGTATGATGCTACAATGTAACTTTATATACAAAACAGATGCATAATTTTTAGTTCATAATTAATAACTACTTTCTGATACTAATTGCATCATGTTGGCCTTTATCAGATGATGCTTCAAGAGTGAAGTTATCAATGTGTGGCAGTCCCTTTGATGACTACATCAATGCCAACTACATGCCAGTGAGTATATAAACAGAGGTGAAATTTCCTGAAACTTTTTTTAGTCATGTCTAAGTATGTTTTCACTATTTTCTATCTTCGTTTTTTTTTTTTTTT
>NW_015616316.1:0-973 GCF_001515605.1 Sinocyclocheilus anshuiensis
GCACTGATCTGAGAGAAAGAAAAACATTAGAGATGACTGAAACAGGAAGTTGAGAAAAAGGTGAGCTTACCTGTTGGGGGACGATACGCTCCGCTGAAGCGCTGAGGTTAATGGCAAAAACGTGATCTCTGCAGAGACACAGAGAGAGAGACAGGAATGCCAATATTCTCATCAAGTATTTGAGCAACCAAGATTCTTTTTGCCAGTTCTTTCAATAAATAACAATACGGTGCCAATAACACCTTGAGCTGAAATGAAAGGGGCAGAGGACAGCTACAACGAGTGGTGAAGAGACAGACAGAGAGGAAATAGAAGGGGTGAGAGAGGTGTCAGAGAGCGAGCCAACATCCATCTGTCTGCAATCCAGGCCTGAATGAGACTGATTGACCCAATCACACGACCCTTATCATTAGTGTGTGGGTCTTATCGCTGCGGGTGTCTGGAGAAACAGCACTAGTGTGTACCGATCGGGAGCTCTGGAATTCCCAGTCGATGTTGCATCTTGAATCTTCTGAAATGTGTGTGACTGTAGTGTTGTGTGCAGTGTGTGTGTGTGATTGAACTGACATGACATACCTCGCAGCAATGTAGACCATGTGGTTAATCCGCAGCATCCTCTGAAAATCCAGCCCCAGTCTGGCGGTGTCGTTATCTGACATGTTCCCCTGGAAACTGGGGTACAGGTAGGTGCCTTCATGACGGGGAGAGAGAAAAGACTGGGTTAAAATCAACTAGAAATGCTTACTGTCTACAGTACTATCTTCGTGTCAGTGATGCACCTGAAGGATTATTCTTATTTTAATAGCAACATTTTTTTCTAATTAACTGTAATTTGTTAACAACAAATGAATGTGTACATCGCATCACATTATCTCTATATTTCTTAGGACTATTCATGAGATTTTAATAAGAACATTTTGTCAAGCTGTCAAAACATTAAAGGGGTCATATGATGCGATTTAAATTTTTCCTT
>NW_015616317.1:0-973 GCF_001515605.1 Sinocyclocheilus anshuiensis
ATGCTGAAAATTCAGCTTTGCATCACATGAATAAATTACATTTTATAATATATTACAATAGAAAATAGTCATTGTAAATTGTAATAATATTTCACAATATCACTGCCTTTAAACAAATAAATGCAGCCTTGGGGAACATAAGAGACTTTCAAAAACATTAATACATCTTGCCAACCACAAACAATTAAATGTGTATTTGTGATATGAAATGAAGCAACATTGTGAGGTTTTAAAAGTTTCAAATGCGTAAGAATTGGAAAGTGCAATTAATTTCCGTGAATAATTTTAAACTGTACATTTCAATGAACTGATTCAATGAATATGCATTCATTTTCATTAATTATGTTTTAGGAAAACGAAGTTTCATATACATACAAAATTAGAAATATTAATGCTTCAAAATTATGGTTCCTCTCTCTAACAAACTTGCATAAATGTCAAGATACATGCTGAATATCATCAAAAGGCTGAATAATATTGAACCACTATATGTTTAGCCCTTTTTAAGTGGGTCTCGTCTCCCTTTTTGTCTGTCTCCCGTTCAGAGTCACTGGGTGAGAATATGCGAACAGACTCTCTGTTAAACCCACACAGTCACAAATACAAGAGCTTACTGTCAGATAAAGCTTATATGAGTTTTTCAAAGCTACACATTGATTGTCACTTTTTTACTGTTTATCAGTGCTAAAACTGATGCATCTGTTAGCGAATCATAAACTGCTTGTCTTTAACACACAAAATTCAACCATATTATTTTAATAAACGTGACACACAAAACAACATTTATTGGGTGAGTAGTACATGAATCCGGATTAAGCACAAAAGTCAAATACACTTTAGCTGTGACTTCATACCTTGGTGACATATTTGTCAAATGGAGAGGACGCCCATATGCGGTACTGTAACACTGACCCTTCCTTGTTACCCAAACCATTTGCCTGGAATTCCTGGCAGATGTTACGTTATGCAGGAG
>NW_015616318.1:0-973 GCF_001515605.1 Sinocyclocheilus anshuiensis
ATGTTTTCACAAAAACAATAAGCTTCGCAGCTGTTTTCAACACTGATAATACATTAAATACTGTATATAAAACAAAATGTCACAATACTGCTGTTTCGCGGTATTTTTAATCAAATAAATGCAGCCTTAATAAGCATAAGAGACATTCAAAAATCTTACTGACCCCAAACATTTGAATGGTATGTAAAATCTTTCCCAGAGCAGGTTTGCAGTGTAGCATTAATTCAATTGATAATGAACCATAAAAATCATTTCCAGTTTCATTAGACAAAAAAGTTTTGCTCAAACTCTGTGAGACAAGCCTCTTTTTAGTCTTGTAAGGCCTAACTTTGTTGTCTTTCCAGTCCAGTCTGCGGTTTAGGTGGAGGTATAATGTATAAGTCAGGCAGGGAGGGACTGATCGGAAAGATGAGAAAAAAAAGCACAGAAAGAACTTGTTTTGATATGAACTGACATAAGGCAGGAAAGTGAATCTGGCAAGCAGTGACCCATAGAATAACAGAGGCATGGGGATGCAGCAGAATATTTGATGCCTGTCACAATTCTCTAGGAACCCAGGCAATAAAATGCACATCTTATGCACACATGGATACCAGGCCAAAAAAAAAAACACACACACACAAGCTTATTCTCTGCCAATTTCCTAGTAACTTCTGGTACTTGACCACTGAAGTACTATTAAAAAAATGTAAGGACATACACCTGCACTCTTAAAATGAATAGTACACTCTTTCTTTCTTCTGTGGAACATGACAGAAGACTTTTTTTTTATACAATGAAAGTCAATGGTAACCAAAATGGTTTGGTTCTTTAAAATATCTCTCTTTTTTTCCCCACAGAAAAATGAAAGTCAAAATACTGGTTTGGAACAATATGAGGGTGTGTAAATAATGACAGAATTTTCATTTTTGGGTAAACTATTCCTTTAAATTATGTGTTCTCTCAGGGGTTCCTTGGTACATGGAACATGGAA
>NW_015616319.1:0-973 GCF_001515605.1 Sinocyclocheilus anshuiensis
CATTATCAGAGCGAGTGGCGTCATCACATCTGTTTAGCAGGTTGTTTTTGCATGACTGTCCCCAATCATACTCAATTCTCTTTTAATTTGGGAACGAACAGAAAGCAAACCGCTTTCTTTCCTTGATGTGTGTTTTTATTGCTGCATACGCCCTGCGGGGACAGCATAAAACAAGTGAGCATTTCAAGCAGGCAACATTCATTGAAATCATTTCAGCTTGTCCAGCTCAGTGAAACAATAAATCTATTGCTCACTTCAGCGTTTTTTTGTTTTGGATGGGGTGATGGTCTGATGACAAAAAGCTTTGAATAGACAGGAATTGTCGCTCTAAAAAGGGCTGAAGTGATATGTGAACACATATTGAATGTTCTTGCAAATAGAGATGATAATTGAGAGTCACAGACCTGGACATACTGTACTGTAGTATATTACAGGCCTGCACAATTAACTGAAAAATACAATAAATTAGATTAGCCTATATGCTTCCCACCCCCAGCAAATCAGATCTACATTAACAGTAAAACTGGAAAGATGTGCAAAGTATTGTATATATTCATAAATAGGCATGAACATAAATAGATATAAACAAAAATATACATCAAAGTACCCTTTTTTTTATTTCGGGGTTCGGGGTCATGGTCCCCCTGAGAAATGTAAGCGTTTAATAATAATTTTGGGAGCATTAATGTAACTTTTAATTTAGTTCCCTTTAAACATGTAAATTAGCGCGTTTACATGCACGTTCTTAAACCGATTATGCTTAATAAGCTGAAAACGCACGTGGTCATGTAAACGCGGTAACCTGATTTCTTTTATCGGAGTAAGGTCGTAAACGGCGTAAGCCTAAACCGGTCGACACAGGTAGTTTTTTTGCCTCTTACTCCGATTTTGCGTGGCATGTAAACGAAATAACCCGCTTTCTGTGGGTTTATTGAAGTGCGCATGTGTGATATGTGACAGGAACGCATCGTTA
>NW_015616320.1:0-973 GCF_001515605.1 Sinocyclocheilus anshuiensis
AAATACAAGAGAAATTATGAAATATTCATAATTTTCTGTATTTGTTTGAGTTTCATGGTAAAAAAAAATTGTCAATGGTTGCTTTTGGTTAGTTATTTGGGATCTCAATTACTAGACTGCACTGAGGAAAAGTGTGAGAAACCAATTTTTTTCCACACAAGAGTTTGAGAACCAGACAACAAACTACTTCCATTAAGTACAAATAATACTATTGTGCAAACAGTCACTACATGTAATCATGACCAATAAATAACTGATATAAGCAATATATACTGTATAATAAATGTATACCCCTAACACAATAGAAATAACACCATAAAAATAGAAGAGACTTATTACATTTCTCACATTTTATATTTTTTAGTCTCTGACAAGCAACAATAGAGGTTTGTGTTTTTAGGTGACTCTTTAGTATTTTTCATAGTGCTGATTTTTGGTAATGGAATGGAAACCAATGTAAGTCATTTTGACCAACACAGAAGTTGTATCCAGTTTTTGAACACAAAAGGATTGTTAATCATATGTAATCATGTTGGAGCAAAATCAGTGTTAAAAAGTTGTAATATGTTGTAATATGACATACCACAGCTCGGCTGCTGAAGACAGATACCTCATTGGATCCCATTTGTTTCTGAGTGGTAAAAGAAACAAAGCTGTCTCCAACCATCATGGCTCCAAATGCCCGAGTGAGATAAAGATGATCCTCAGATCCATTAATCTACAATGGATGAATACACAATGCATTAACGGACAATGCCACCTAGAAGCATTTTAGCTAACAACATGACCAATTTTGCTATACTTGATAGTCCAAGTGTTCACAACAGTTGCAATTAAGTTACGTTTTTACCTGTGACCCAAGAAGCCATCCTGGAAAAACCAACCACATGAGGCCACAAATGAAGTTGGCAAAAAAATCCATTTGAAGGAAAAACCTCTGGGGCTTAGTGAGCAGTTCAGATCGTTTCAAAGA
>NW_015616321.1:0-966 GCF_001515605.1 Sinocyclocheilus anshuiensis
TAATAATAATAATAATAATAATAATAATAATAATAATAAATAGAACTTACATATAGTTGTCTTAAATATTTTAATTTGTGACTTCAAAAATGTATTAAAGTTAGATCAGAATGATTTTAAAACTGATATTTCAGGGTAAATACTACTACTACTACTACTAATAATAATAAATACAATTTACATAAAGTTGCCTTCAAGATTTTCATTTGTGACTTCAAAATGTATTAAAAAGTCATTGTAATTAATGAAACCTTTAAAATGAATAGGAAATCAAAGGAATCAATAAAATCCTTGAAATTCACATTACTTTTTATTACCTTTTAAAGATTTTATTAATTCCCATGACCAATTATTTTAAATCAATAATTCTGTGACGTCAAAATTAATCAAACTAACTCACAATTAATAAAATCTTTCATCTTTAATCGTTGATTTCAATGACTTCTCAAAGATTTCATTAATTTGCATGATTTTAACAGAACCAGTGTGTGGATACTGAGGATATAGCAACAATGTACTCTAGACTCTCTTCACTAATACTTAACACCATTCAACACCTGACAGTCTGCTGAATGTTTTATATATTGCCTCATATCAATGTCTCCTAAAGATAATACACGACCCAGGCAGACACCCAGAAAGTTACTGCAGGAGTTCTAACGAAAATGTGCTCTTTACAACTGCAACATAAGAAAGACGTCATTCCCGAAGGTCAATCATTTTTTGCCAACAGCTTTTTAACAGATTGAAAGACTTTAAATTGAATGAGTCTGATCACCTGCCACTGGGCATCACTCATTTTATAGAATGGAAAGGTAATGCATCTTTGTGTCTGGATCAGAACTATAGATCATTGCAATGGCCCCTGTCTGGAAAGTGTGAGACTGAGAGGAAATGTGTGTGTGTGTGTGTGTGTGTGTCTGTGTGTGTACAGGTGTAGAGTCGGAAATAGAGCTGAGAAAGTAG
>NW_015616322.1:0-973 GCF_001515605.1 Sinocyclocheilus anshuiensis
CCGCGTCGGACGTAAGTAGTGTCTGTTTATCCCGATTTCTTCTTCTTCATATTCACTACATCCTTCCCAGAACTCCGAATAACCCTGCAGTGTTTACCCCGACACTTCTTTTTCTAAACAAGCACTGCACTCGTTTCCGCCACTTGCTACCCGGTCATCTAATGGAGGCCAGTAACCTCTTGTTTGGATGTCTCCTCTGTGTATTTGCAGAGTCTAATTATTAACAACAAACGTCATTGTTTAACCCTGACCGCTCCTTGGTTCTTCTCCGGCCCCTGATCCCAAACCTTGTCTTCTCCAGAAAACAGCTGCTTCTGTCTGTGTGGGAGTCACTGGGGTTTTATGTCTTATCTATTCGTCTACTGGATTAATTTGTCATGCTAGATATTTTTTTATGAGGACACACAACACGATGGGAGAGAAGATAGTAGATGTCCAGATGTGCGCAATAGAGCAGGGTCATTGGGTAGGACTTCTGAGTGGCCTGCCCAGTTTATCAGTTACGTCCCCTTTCAGGCCTGTTACATCAACACTTGAAATCTTACATTTGTTGATCTTGTACATCCATTTTTATGTTTTTAAAATGTGAATGTTTGGTTTAATTTTCGCTATTGTTTGGTTTAATTTTTGCCAAAAGTATGAAGTAATTTTTGGACATTTTTTTGTAACTGTATAATTCAAACATTTTTTTTTCTTATTCTTTTTGTAAAGTAAAAACTTTAGTAAAGAAAACTTTTTTTTTTTGATGGAAAAAAAACATTGTAAAGAAAAGTTAAACACTGAAATACAGTAAACCTTACTAAAAAAATAATGACAAAAAAAAATATTTTATTTTATTATTATAAAATGTACTTAAATATGAGCAAATTAAAAATATATATATTAATAATAATAAATATAAATTAAATCTAAATGTGCACTTCTAACAATAAGACATGTTTTCTGTTGAGGCAAGTGAAAATGTTGACAGGGC
>NW_015616323.1:0-973 GCF_001515605.1 Sinocyclocheilus anshuiensis
AAAAAAAAAACAATGACTCCCTGGCCCTTCCTCTTTGTACACAGTGTAGTTTACAACATCCCCAGAGGCACATTTTCCCTCCTCGGTTTCCTAACCGTGGGTCTAATTGATGTGTGAGGAAGAAAACGCAAGGCTGCCAGATCAACCGCATTCAGGAGTCCCAGCGAGGGGGTCCAGGAGCCAAATGCAAAGTTTTATACGCTTACAATATCAGACAGCAGAGAGATGCCAAACCGTGGTTTTTCCGTGGAATGGATGGAAAACTTTCCCAGCGTCCGGGGATTACGGATTGATTGCATGTATGTGTGCATCGATGTATATGTCATATGGGGTTTAAACAGTAATTTAAGTTCCTGCTCCATTAGAGGAACGTTGCATCATCATGACTGATGTCAACGTTGGTGAATGTCGTTCAGCATGTGTTTCTGAGTAAATGTGCATTAGTTTCACTAGTTACTCCTTTGGTTTTTTTAATCTGCCTCTGATGACTCTCAAATGGGACCAAAAAGAACATTTTGGGAAGCTGGAAAAACTTTCTCAGGAAACCCGAGATGACATAATTTATCACACATACAAACACATATATATTCCAGCTTTTGACAAACAATTAAAGTCCTTCAAGTTGTGAAACACACACACACACACTATTAAAAAAAGTACAAAAAGTACTAAGGTATTACCATAGTTTCTTGGAGACATGGGAGAAACTTTTGGACACGTACCATAGTCATTTCAACCAGCTTTCTTGGAGTACCATGTCAAAATAAATACAGTGCCTTTCAAAAAGTTTGGGGTTATTTTGAGGATTTTTAAAAAGAAATTATTACTTTTATTCAGCAAGGATGCTGATCAAAAAGCACAGTAAAGACAAAAATATATAATAAAAAATATATTTCAAATACATGCTGTTCTTTTGAACTTTCTATTCATGTTTCTTGGGCAGCAAATCAGCATATTAGAATGATTTCTGAAG
>NW_015616324.1:0-973 GCF_001515605.1 Sinocyclocheilus anshuiensis
TACCCTTCCCCTGATCTAAACTCTTTGAAGATAACAATAAAGTAGTTGTGGAGTCCTTAATTAATAATAATAAAAAAGATATTCAAGAATTCCCCTTCAGTATTAGCCGTTATAATAACAAGGCCTCTGGCAAGCTTTAAGTCTCTTTCCTGATCACTGACTACGTACTTTACAAGAGCAGGACCAAGAATATCTAAACACAGATGTTACATTATACATTTAGGATCACAACCCCTATCCCCTCCTTTTTCCCAAGAAACAAAACCTAAGAAATATGAGTGGCTTTAGGGAACAGTGATGTAAATTTCGCATGAATCGTAAAGTGAGAAAGCAGAAACTGAGAGCTTTGGGCAAATTACACTAAATAAAGAACAAGAGCTTCCATCTTTGTCACATCACAGTTTACTCGACTGCCATCAGTCCGTAAACTCGAGGAGATTTAACGACAGACGGATGTGTCTTGATAATGTTACACGTTCCCGAGGTGTCCCCCTGAAGTCCTCCATCCCATTTTAGAGTATTTAGAGTGGAATGATTCATTGCTTTAATAGAGTGGTTTTAGTGTCTACAGTGATTCTATGTTCGTAATGAACTTGTAAAAGTACATGCAGCCTTATTTATCAAATGAGCAGTACATTATTAAAGCATTTAAATGTCAAATCTATAAATCTTGCATATGCAGACTCATTATAGGGGTGAATGTTTAAGAATTACTTATTCTTTTTATATTCAACTCTTTCTCTTTTGATTTGAGTATTGTCTTTGAGAGGGCAGGACATTGTGTCGCAGTGTTACAGTATTGGAAGGCCTTTCCCCCATTTTTTCTTGTTTTTGTGAATGAAATATGTAATTACCTGGGCTTGGGTTTCAGCAGTGCCTGTTCTGTCAGGTCTGCGCCCACGACAATCAACACATAAACAGCCATAAGCACAGAGCTGCTGCTCAGCTGGAAGAGCACAGCTGCTGCTGTTTA
>NW_015616325.1:0-973 GCF_001515605.1 Sinocyclocheilus anshuiensis
AAATAATGATCTTTAAAAAAGCATCATATGACCCCTTTAAAACAGGTTTTCCATATGACAATTCTAATTTCACCTTTCAGAGTGCCACAGGGTTTCTGCAATATCTGGATGTATCGGTTGGTAAAGAGGTCGCAGCCATCTGCACAAAAATGGGACGGCTAGACGTGATGGCACAGAATCCCCATAATGCAGTAATTCACCTGGGCCACCCAAATGGCACCATTAGTCTGTGGTCGCCCAACCAGAAAGAGCCACTTGTAAAGATGTTGTGTCATCGGGGCGCTGTTCGTTCCTTAACAGTGGATAAAACTGGCACGTGAGTATCACAAAGTCCTGGGGGGGCGTTAACTTCAGTACCTGATTTAAGGAATTAGACCAGCAGTCTCAGAGGGATGTTACAGTAGAGCTGACGGATGACTCGCGTTTGGCCATTTTTAAGAACGAACAAAAAGTTGTGAACATTACTTTAAAACCGAGACATTAATTACGTTTTTTTATATGTACTTACAGATGAAGATTGTTGTTGGCAGTTATGTGATTTGTGCTTTGGCTCTTCAGCATGTATAAATAAAATGTTTTGAGGTGACTAATAACATCAAAACTAGGGCTGTATGACATTTTATGATATTTTGATTTTCTGAGATTATTGCAAAAGGACTGAATACAAGAATTTTCACCAGATTGAATAGCTTTTTTGGATAGAATGACTCATTCTCAACTTAGTAGGGTGATTGTTTTGAGAAGTGCATTTACATAGAACGCTAAATACATACATGCATACAAAAGGTTTTTACTTGTCCTGTCAAAATTTTCACTGGCCAAGCCACAAGGAAAAAAAGAGAAGAAAAGAAGTTTCTATCAATATATGCAATTTCTTAGACATGAACAAACCATGATTTAATTTTACCCTCAGAATGAGTCTTTAATGAAGCTATGAGGCTAATTAAATGAACCATTTAGCTACAATGTGGAG
>NW_015616326.1:0-973 GCF_001515605.1 Sinocyclocheilus anshuiensis
AGTTTCTATTTATAACACGTGTTTAAACCTTTAAGCAATGTAGCCAATCACAGACATATCTGTTGATTTCTGGAACACAATGGTGAAAACTGCGTGCTCATGAATCCTTTCATTATAACACACAAGTGTAGACATTGTGAAAGATTCATTATGCATGTATTCATTGTGTTATAACAGAGCTTTTTTGAGATCACGATGAACTGAGATGTCAGCTTTTTAGTGATAATAATGGGAGTGCTCTTTGCTTGCATTCTGCAAAGCCAGACCATGCATGCAGCAGCCCATGCTTGCTTTTCTGTTAAAACTAACAGTGGTTTGTGAATGTCGATGCTTAGCCTAAATAACCAATATTTTATCGAGAGCGTTTGTGCTGTGATGTTATGGAGCTTACGAGGTGTTACAGAACTATTTCATGTACTTTTCATCGATGTACTGAAAAAAATCTATATAGGCTACTTTTATGCAGCAGGAGCGGGACAAAACATGAATGTTGCGAGCGGAAGTGGGACAAGATAAAATATATTTCTGCTGCAGTGGGACTGAAAAATCTGTCCCGTGCAGGTCTCTACTTCATAGTCAAGAGTGGTGTTTGGCAAGGTGTCCCGACATGAAGGCCATGCTTGTTTAGTCTTCTTCTTATACTCTGCACTGTTTTTATTTTTTGTCCTTTCATCAAGTCAATGTCTTGCAAGTCGTTGGTAGAAAATCGAGGGTTTTTCTCAGTTTCTCGGATCAAACATTTTATTATCCTTGATGATATAGTTTTTTCGTCAACAGCCTCAAAGTTTAATGGTACAACACATTTAAAACTTATGAATAAGGCTGTATCTGTAGGTCTGCCTGGGGAGCAATTGGGGGTTCGGTGCCTTGCTCAGGGGACTTGATCACTGCAGTCGTGGGTATTGAAGGTGAAAGAGAGCACTGTTCATTCACTCCCCCCACCTACAACTCCTGCCGGTACTGAGACTCAAAC
>NW_015616327.1:0-972 GCF_001515605.1 Sinocyclocheilus anshuiensis
ACGAGATGCGCATGACAATCGCATGCGATTAATTGCACCGCCCTATTACATTGTGTCAAATTTGGCTTAATTTTTGGTACATGTTTTATTTTTGTAAAAATTTTTAAAGTTTTAAGTAAAAGAAGAAAAATAATTAGTATACGAAATGTACAAGTTTGCAACCACAAAATATTGCATACATTTCACCCACCCTGCTATCTAGATGAAAAACAAAACTGAAAAAAAACAAACACATTATTGGTTGACCACTACTGCAAATATTCACAAACATGCACAAGTCTACACAAGCAGTAAATTTGCAAATCGTATTCTCACCACACATCAGTGGTCTCTGCAATGATTTAGTTTGGTGGAGATGAAACTGGTGGATCTAATAGATCGGCCAGAGACAAAAGCACCTTAGAGAACTTTCAATGTGCAGACCACCAACTGTGCAACTGTTCGTGTTTGGTGTGTGTGCGTTTGCGCACAAGACCCCATCCTCATGGGCAAACTGTTCCAGCCTGCGTAAAGTGCTCCTCCCCTTCAACAGGCTAATTAAAGTCCTACCCCGAGAACCCTTGAGACCGGATTCACCGCACCTACCCCACACACACACATGCACGCACAAGTGTGCGTGCTCTGCAACCTAAGTGAATCACTCAATTAGCAAAAGGGGAGCAAAGACCTTAATGCCTTTAAAAATCAACAGAACAAAAGCAGCGTGCTAAAAATGCACACACACATCCTGGGGCATACAGCGGAGAGTCGCGCATCACTGACATGCATGTCTTGTCTCTCACACCTCGTCATAGACAACACAAATTAGCCTGCGTGTGCATACGAATTCCCTCGGCTGAAGAGAGCAAGTATGTGTGTGTGCAGTGGGAGACGGATTTTGACAGGGACATCTGGGGGATATTAGCCTCCCATTAGCACGCAACTGGGCACACGCGCACACACACACGCACACACACACACACACACACACAC
>NW_015616328.1:0-973 GCF_001515605.1 Sinocyclocheilus anshuiensis
CACGATAACAATATCGTGCATATTCATTACTGTGATATATTGCATTACCGAATACCGGCACAAGTCTAATTGATTCTATGCATTAGGTCTTAAAGTGACAGCAGCCTCAAAGAATTGTGAAATTCCACTGCTACCTAAAATTTTTATATCATAGTGACCTTACTTCCGGCAAAATATACTCGCAGCCCTTCCTGAATATGGTTTTCATCTATTTTGGAGGAAGAATACAGGTGCTTTCCAGCTCCCTACTATTTTTGGTAAATGTATAAAGGCAGTGTAGTTATTTACAAGAATAAAGAAATGCCTTTTTATGCCTTGCCAGCAATTGCTGTGGTTTCAGACCAGAGCTGCTACATAACAGTGTGAATGTGCTTATAGTATCTCTTAAAAAAGAGACAATCAACAGAACAGAGGAAACCAAGCATTTTGCTTCTAGCAACAGAAGAAGAATATTAACACAGCTGCAAACCACAGCTGAAAGACTATTTAAAGATTAAATTATGGATCTGAAACTTCATAGCAGGAACTTCATTCACTGCTTGAATAAAAAATTGCCAAACATACCTGGCCCTCTGTGTTTTCAGAGCAGTGCAAATAATCAGACCTAAATATATAACAAAAATAATCAGAGGCAAATTTAGGCTCAAGTTTTTCCCGTAACCAAACTTGCCTTCCCGGCGACCGTATTTGGCAGCAAAGATTCACACAAACCGTTCCTGTGTCAGCGTCTGAGCGTAACAGCTATGAGACGAGTGCATTAAACCGGCCCCGTGACATTTACACTCGGATTCATGCTTCACAACAGAAGCGTCTCAACAGCTGAATACAAGCACACACAGGAGGCACTGTCTGAACACACACACACACACTCAGACTCACACAAACACACACAGACTCTCTCTCTCTCTCTCACACACACACACAGACTCACACACACAGACACACACACACACAGACACACACACACACACAC
>NW_015616329.1:0-973 GCF_001515605.1 Sinocyclocheilus anshuiensis
TAATAACAATAATAATAATAATAATAATTATTATTATTATTACTACTATTATTATCATTATTATTAATAAAATAAATAAGTAATATTATTACTATTTGAATATTTCACTGTACAATAAAAAATTATACAATTATAAAAAAGAGTATTTAAGAAAAATAGGATCATCATCATCATCATTATTATATTTTACATCACAACTATAAAAAATACATTTATGGCTGTCTTAATTTCTTCATTTTCAAACGTCAAACAATCAAAATTAGACCTTAAAACTTCTTTTTTGTAGATAAGTGCTTCTCATTACAAGTTTGGGAAGATGGTTGTGCTCACGTGTTAATAAACACAGTGCCGCACTTCACTCTGAAACACGCAGTGCATATTTTTATTTCATGAACTCACAGCCTTTGCAATTTGAAAAGTGTTTAATCAACGCATGATAAAGATACTGCAGATAAAGATATGGCTTAATGCTTTTAAGTTGCTGTTATCAAAAATAATCCAAGTGATCGTGCTGATGGCCTGAGGGATAAAGGGAAAAATGCAGAAGACTTAAATGTTTCAGAGCGTATGAGGAGAAAACAGGCCACTGGCTGAACTCAAACATTTATATTTGTTCCAAGATCAAAACATCTCCATATACAACTCACACTACAGTCGCTTACTGTACTCGTTCGTGTCTATATTTAATACTTCCAAAGAGAAATTGCAGGACAAACATCTGAGAAAGCTGAAACATAAATGACAACTCCATCGAGCTGTGGAAGAGCAACGTCTGAGAAACGGAGAATTTCCCGTTGTGCAGATAAATACTGGCTGGAAAAAAAGTAGGACAGTGTACAAACAGCCAAGAGACACAATCCAAACCGCTCTCATTACAAAACCACAAACAGTGTGTGGGATCAGAAGAACCGCTCCAGCTCAGTTTCTGACTAGGGATATACCGGTATCAAATTTTCATGTTGCGATTAATTGC
>NW_015616330.1:0-973 GCF_001515605.1 Sinocyclocheilus anshuiensis
AACTAATTCCAGTCACACATCAGATCATCAGATTGTCATCCAAATGTGAATTAAGTAAATGTTAAAGTTCCATGTTAATTATTTTTGTAATTTTCAAACCATGTCAGTTAGTGCCCTCAAATACTTTGCTTAAAGTCTTTGGCATATTGTGCATTATGAATGTAACGCACTGTGATTTCACTTTTGACTGCTACAGAGATTTTTTCAGAAATACTTCATATTTTGTTTTTTGTTTTTAAATTAAAGTATTAAAGATTATGTTTATAAAATATGCTATTTATTGACTTTCTGCCTGTAAGATCTGTTACTGATACAGAAAAAATTAATTGCAATTATTTCAATAACTTGCAAAACTTGAATTGTGACAGCCTTAGATTTACAGTTGTTCTTTTACTTCCTACCAGTGATGTAAAGGTATACGACCCATCTGGGGACTCCACACTCCCCACTGTGTCAAAGAAGAGGAAGATTGAAGAGGGCGAGGAGGAAGAGAAGCCAGTGGAGGCTAAAGCAAAGAAAGTAAAGAGGGAATCCCCCACAGAAGGTAAACATCCATACAGCATAACACTGTGGCTTAACTGGTGTTGCAGACACACATTAAATACAAATGAACATTAAATAAATATTAATCACAGGAGAAGCAGAAACAGAGACCACAAAGAAGAAGAAGAAAAAGGAGAAGAAGAAAGCGGAGGAGGAATCCAAGCCAGAAGAGGAGACCGCAGTCAGCCCAGCAGAGGAGGTGAGAGGGGTGGAAAGATAAATTCATCTCTGGTTGATGGTGCATTTAATTCTCTGAGTCATTAATATGCTGACATGGAATCATTCTTTAAAGGGATAGTTCACCCCAAAATTAAAATTACTCCATGATTTACTCACCATCACCCTAGGTGTATATGACTTTCTTCTTTCAGACAAATCCAATCGAAGTTATATAAAAAAATGTCCTAGCTCTTCCAAGCTTTATAATGGC
>NW_015616331.1:0-974 GCF_001515605.1 Sinocyclocheilus anshuiensis
AAAAATAGCACAGCAGTCTTTATCATCTGATTTGCTTCAACAGTTGGATGCAAGGTGGACGTGAAGGCCTGTGTGTTGCAGTTTGTTTTCTGACAAACCTTCCCGTTTATCTGCATGCACCTAATTAACACAGACATAAATTCTGCTCTGTAGCCATGTGGGAGGGCAACAGTATCTAAGAGTGTACCTTTCTTAGCATCCGATTATAAATGTGAAGCCAAACCAAAAACCCGAAGATATGCATGAGTTTTTATGTATGACGAAACGTTGTGCTTATTCTAACAATAAGGTAAAGCAACAATTGGTAAAGACATTTGTTGCTGAATTTAGATTAGAATGGGCTAAATAAGCATTTGATTTTCTCTTTCACAGGAGGGTGTCTTGTGGATTAGACTCTTTATTGTGTTGACTGCACGGCTGGCTGTGTGTTGTGTGATTGATAGTGATGTCTGTGTGTTTTCTTTCTTCAGAGAGGCTGGCTGAGTCATGATTCTGGATACTGAGTTAAGTAGTTAGACTGACACTCACTGCAACTGCACAACTTTGTGTGGAATTGGCGCAAAATCAAACCAACAAACCAAAATCTCATATCACGATACGAGTAATAATCCAGATAATCCAGTTCAGGAATGCACTAATGTAAAAATTCCAATAAGATAGTAATGGAATGGAATAAAAATGAAAGGCACTTCATTTAATTTACTTTATTTTAATTTAGAAGCATGGATGGTCAATGAAATACATACTTTTTTTCATCATTGTTACATGATAGGTTAAATCTGGTCTGAAAATCTGGTCTTTTGGAAGAAATTAATACTTACATTTATCAGGGACGCATTAAAATTCAAAAGTGACAGGTATGACATTTATAATTTCTCAAAAGATTTCTATCTCAATTAAATTTTCCATGACAATATTAAGCAGCACAACTGTTTCAATATTGATAATAATAAGAAATGTTTCTTGAGCACCAA
>NW_015616332.1:0-974 GCF_001515605.1 Sinocyclocheilus anshuiensis
ATTTTCAAAAAGCTGCCTTATGTTTGATGATTGATTGGTTAAAATTTTTATATTTCCACCACTGACCTTTTGTAGTCCACCAGATTTACACTTTATAAATGACAGAAGTCTACAAACATGAACTGAAAAAATTTTATAATAGAAAATAATAAAGAAATGATAAATTGATGAAATGATCAATTTCTTTTTTCTTTTTTTTTAAAGAGAGAGGGGAATAAAGTTGTTACTTTTAAAGACAGGAGGAAAATAAAAATGGGGACCCTGATGGAGGCACAGAGCCAGCCACAATGGAACAGATGGACAGTCCCTGTACACCTGCTGTAGAGCTTTATGTTGCTGAAAAGGTCCTGGGATCCTTAACCCAATGTCACAGTTTATGATCTGCTGAAGCACAGCCTTTTCTCGCATACTAGCACAAGCTTGCACACTTTAAGTGCAGCCAGTATGATTGGCATGTGAAAGTGGACATGGCCATCTGTTGCTGTGGCTGCAGCGTTGAGAGGAGGCGCAGTAATATCTGGCCAGACTCTATTGAACTGAGATATGTAGTATTAAATAACATTATTTCAATAGTCACGATCAATGCTGAATCATTTACTTACTGATGTATGTGATGAGAGAGGGTTTTTTGTGGTATCAGACTGCAGGACAAATTGAACTTGAAAAATGCCCCTTTTTTTAGCAGTACAAAATGTGTCAGAGTAGAAAAATATGAGAGTGGTCCAGTGTCAGTTTATTGTGGACAGCCTTGTTGAGGGCTTCATGGGAGTATCATGGCGTGTTAATTTTTTGTTTTTTTTTTATCAAATAAATGCAGCTTTGGTGAGCATAGGAGACTTCTTAAAAAAAAAAACATTACAAAATCTTACTGACCCCAAACTTTTGAATGGTAGTGTGTATTCATCACACTTGCTGCATAGTCAAGCTACAAACGTTCAAATGCAAAATGAACTAATTTTGTGCTAATTTTGTTG
>NW_015616333.1:0-974 GCF_001515605.1 Sinocyclocheilus anshuiensis
GTGCTTATAGAGGGGGATAAAAAATCATTACCATCATCCTCATTAGAGAAGAACCAATTGTCCAATCAGCACACAGCTCTGCAATAGGGCTCCAAAAGGCACCCCCAGTTGGCTGTCGCTAGGAAACCACAGAACCGGGGGGGCTCGCATGCGTGTGTTAGATGGAGAGAAACAGGGAGAGAGAGAGTGCGTCTGTGCCTGGCGACTGGGACGGTGGATGCTAGCGGTGATCTGGCAGGATTGGGGTGCAGAACGCACACTAGACAAAGAAGCATTAGGGTCCTGAGGCATGGGGCTCACCACGGGGCCAAACGGAGCTCGTGCTGCCCCTCAGAAAAGGTAGGAGCTGGGTTTTTGTCTGGAAGGTGGGGCCTTGGCTAACCTGGATGTCTGTGAAATCTCTCAGTGCATGCATATTGATGCACGTCTGTCTTCCATTTCCATCCTAATCCTTCCATCTTACCTAATGTCCTTGTAACTTTTTTTGCTTTTTGGAACGGATTGTTAGTTTGTTCTGTGTTTTGGAATTACTGATAGACTTATTTTTAGCTCTACTAAAGGTGACTGCATTTAATAGTTGTTTAAACTGTACGCTGTAAAGAGCCTCTTATTGGCTGGATGCATATTGTTGGTTGGACCGGAAGCCTTAGAGGGGCCCGGGACTTAGACTCAACGAAAGAGCTTCCCTCTCATTAGCAGACCCACTCAAGTGCTAAATATGAACCAAGCAGGCTTTAATCATGACTGTATGGCATTTCATGATGCATTTCCACCACAGCACATAGCACAGCTGGTAACATCTAAAAAGATTGTGATGGAGTACTACCATACTACGTGTACTATTTCTGCAGTATATAGTATGCATACTAAGTATGCAGTATACAAACTCTGAAAATGCATGATTTACCTACATTCTTTCCAAAATTTCCCAATTTCACTTTCCAGTTCCAATTTATGAATTTGCAAATATCGCA
>NW_015616334.1:0-974 GCF_001515605.1 Sinocyclocheilus anshuiensis
TTTGCAGTGAAGAGGATGTGGTCAAAGATTGGTGATTTATAGCACCACGCTCACGCTATGTGCACGTTCCGAGAACTCTCTTATCTGGAAACCCCTCGTAACTTAGTTAATTTCTTTAAATATATTGACTAAACATAGTAAGAAGATTAAAACATTGTTTAAAACATGTACTGTAAATGCCTGTATGATGTGGATCTAATAGACATGAAGGACAGAGTTGGTGCTTCTGTCTGCATTAAACGCTGATCTTGTTGCGTGTGGCTTTTAGAGTTCTGTGGTGTTTAGGGCAGAAACCATACTGTTTCAGTGACTTTCAAAGCAGAAACATCTGGTTTTCTGGCACATGACTCGTGAAAAAGAACAGTACGTAGTTTCATTGAATGTCTACTTGTAACATATTTTTTAAAACCGTACCTGCAGATAATTTAATAAAGAAATAAAAGGCCACCTAAATGTACACATTCAAGACTTGCTTTAAAGAAATGCAGGAGTTTACTGATAACTGTTAAGTCTCTGAAAACACTTGTAGATGCCTAGAGTATGCTGATTGAAGTTTAGATGATTGTCCAACGTAGCGCCAAGGTATCTGAAATGCTCCCTTTCAACCATCTCTGTTAATGATAATATTGTAAGGGTGGATGGGTGCATACTAAAGCATATGTAAAGTACTTGATTATAATTGAACTGTAGAGTGTTATTCAATATTATGTTTAAAGGTGTGTTTAAAGATGTGATCTGATATCTTTACAGTATATCAGAAAACGGATGTAGAAAAGTTTACTTTGTGCTCCACATGCTTTATCATCTTGTACACTTCCTCCTATCTTTTCCTCTTTTTTTTTTTAAACAGACCTTACAATTTCTATAACAATTACAACAGAATTTTTACGGCCTCAAACCCACATGTCCCACGTGAGCGCAGGATCTTCTTGCTGGAGCAATTGCAATAACTACTAAGCCAAAGCCTGACCATC
>NW_015616335.1:0-974 GCF_001515605.1 Sinocyclocheilus anshuiensis
TTCATTTCAGGCTACAAAGCAACAAAATGTGATTATTTTAAAGGAGGGTGATTATTTTCTACACGCACTGTACATACAATAACAGCTTGAGAATGTGCCACTCACTCTTTGATTTTCTGGGTGAGAGGTTGGATAGTCTCTGCAATGCAGTGAGGGGTGCTGTAGTTCTCGCCCTCCTTCTTCAGATAGTCATAGTCCACCAGTGCCCAGTCTCTCAGAGTGAGAGGAACCTTTGTACCATCACCATATACTGTCACCTGAAAACCACACACATTCATGCTTCTCTAAACCGTAATCTATCCACGTGACAGTAAAATAAAGCACTATGTGAGCTATGCTGGTGCTATTCTTTATCTCTGTATCTAGTTCTCTAAAATGACTTTTCAATGGCTAATCTTAGTAGTTTTACATGCTTCTTAGTTCCTTCACAGTGAATTCAGGTTTCCACAAACCAGTAGCCACAAGCTTGTCAAAACCAAGAATGGGAAATGCTCAGTCATCACAGCTTGACATCTCAGTAAGTTTTATAGGTCTGTTGAGTTTTGGCTTCAGAAGTATGTAGTTTTACAGGGTACATTCAACCTGGTCCCGTGTTGCCAAAATCTACCAGCATAAACTCTGGGTCACAGGGCTGCTTATTCTGACAAAAAATAGCCCACTTTGATAGGAAGAGACCATGTGACTGACATGTAAAATGACCAGCCACAGTTTTTGGTGTTGTTTAGCCACTAATCTATCCAAAATATATTATACCAGATGCTTTCAAACTTTCTGAAGCTAAGGACCCTTAAATGTAATGATCCCCTACATATAATACAAAAGCAGCTCTATATTTTTCATGTAGAAATCCATTTATAACAAATAAGAAAAAGCATGATATTATAAAGAGAACATGTTGGCCGAAATAAATAACTGGCCTTTATATTGAAATTGCACATAAGGCAAAGCAAATATTCAAATTCTTTGTATTAAGT
>NW_015616336.1:0-974 GCF_001515605.1 Sinocyclocheilus anshuiensis
ATCAAACGTTCAAATATCCCCGTGGTTTGTTTACAGCAGTTTCTCTTAAAGCGAGCGCTGAAGAGACAACAGGTGTCATTGGTCAACTGTTACAGGTGATCTTCTTTCTCTTTAAGGTGCTACTAAAGCCAATATTAAGTCCATGAAGAGAATAAGCGTCCAGTGATCATTCCAAACCACACTTTGAACAGGATTAAACAGTCCTGGATGACAGAGAAAAGTCTCGATATATTTTTCCCGAGTTCGCGCGCGCTGAGGTCCAGAGTGAAACCGGAAGCGGCAGAGAGTGAATAACTCTGACTATCGTGATTGACGGGCGGCCTGCTTTATGAAGCTATACAGGCCAAGTCCCCATAGAGAATCATTACTGCGGAAAGGAGGGTGTACTTTCACTGCTAAATGGCTTGCCATAGAATGAATAAGTAGTACTAAAGATAGGGAATCTCACATGTTCTGAATCTAAGGGAATAAAAATAGAGCTTCTCCTTGCTTGTCAGTTAGTAATCTCTTATAATGACGTTTGTATAATCAAAATATCCAGAAATATCAAAACTAGATATGAAATGTTTGACAGTCTTTAGCTTTTGGAGGAGATCTGCCTTTAAAAGATGGATGGATGGATAGAGTTTCTGTTTGTTTTGGAATTTGTTTCATTTTAATAAGTTTATAATAGGTTTTTTTAATTCCAGGTTCCAGCTGTGACTACATGCCCCACTAATTGCCAACATGTTTTAAATGATCTGGATCTTTTTCCTAGGAAACAACAGTGGAAATAGCTATTTTGTAGCAGAGACTTTAAGGTATGTATGCAGAAATTGATTATTAAACATAAAGCTTTGAGAAATATTAACAGCATGGAGTAAAACATTTGACTACTAGGATGTGCAATCAAATTACATGTAAAGTGCATCTAAATTAAAGGGGGCCTATATGCAAAATTCACTTTTATAAGGTGTTTGAACACAGATGTGTAT
>NW_015616337.1:0-974 GCF_001515605.1 Sinocyclocheilus anshuiensis
ATAACACGTCAATTATGCAGCTCTCTTCATGTTTAACAAATGACTGACTTACAGTAAACTTCCACCACCAACAACATTTCCGGTCATTGTAATGCTAATTCTATGAACAGGGCACTATGGAAGCTTATGTCCGCCATGGAATAAAAAAACTGTTTAAAAAAGCAAAGAGTTTATAGCTCAAAATTCAGACATTTAAAGTCAGAATTGCCAGATATCAACTAGTAATTCTATGAGGAAAATCCAAATTGTGGAATAAAAACTTGCAATTGTGAGAAAAAAAAAGTCAGAACGGTTTTGTGTTAATAAATAAATAAATAAATGCAACTCTTTATCTCACAATTCTTACTTTTTCTAAATCTAAAGATAGATTCGCGAGATATAAACAGAATTGTTGGATATAGCTAGACTCTCAATTCTGAGATATACAATTTCGAGATATAGGCCTAAACTCACAATTCGGAGAAGAAAAGTAGCTACGAATTGTAAAATATTGCACAATTGCGAGAAAAAAAAGTTACAATTGTGTTTTGTGTTTCCGCCGTGCAATAAAAAAAGGTAATTTGTGACTTTTTATCTCATAATTCATCTCATAAATTTTCTTGCAATTCCGATTTTATATCTCACAATTATGACTTTTTTTCTAAATATAAATATAAAATCAGAACTGCGAGATGTTAACTCATTCTCGCGAGACATAGGCTTAACTCAAAATTTTGCCAGTTTTAAAAAGATATGTCGAAATTGTGAGACATAAACTTGCAATTGATAGGGGGAAAAAATGAGAATTGTGTTTTGTGTTCCCATCATGTAATAAAAAAAACAATTAAAAAATGTAATTGATTAAAATGACAATTAAACACAGTTGTTCTCAGTTGCGAGTTAGCCTACCACCAAACACAGCTAAACTTGCAATTCTGAGTAAAAAGTCAGAATTGCGAGTTTATATCTCGCAATTTTGAGTTTAGGGCCTATAT
>NW_015616338.1:0-974 GCF_001515605.1 Sinocyclocheilus anshuiensis
AGAACTACAAACACATCACAGATGGGACTCAAACCCACACTCTCCACCTCTGGAGGCTGATGCTATTAATTTAGTTTGGCTTTTTGTAGAAAAATTATGCACATTAGATCTTTTTTTAAAACAAACTTCCCTGGAAACAGTGCAGCACAGTTCACTCAACCCAGGTGGAACTTGAACCCACAATCCCCAGCTCCGGAGGCTGATACCTTATCCACTAGGCCACTGGGCCACTTGCTTGTGCTATATTTGCTATTAATTGAGTTTGGCTTTCTGTTGCAATACAAACCCACAATCCTCAACTCTGGCTTTTTGTAGAAACACAAACAAAAAAAGTAAAACACTTTTTTTTAAACAAGTTACTGTAAATTTTTTTGCAGCACTGCAAACATGACCAAGGTGGGACTACAATCCCTAGCTCTAGAGGCTGATGCCTCATCTATTAGGCATTATATTCGCTATTAATTGAGTTTGGCTTTTTGTAGAAACACAAAGTACATTCTAATTAAAAAAAAAACAAAACAAACAACTGTAGAAATCTTACAACACTCCAAACACGACCCAGGTGGGACTTGAATTCACAGCTCCAGAGGCTGATGCCTTATCCATTAGCCCACTGGGCCTCTTACCATCCTTCATTCGCTATTAATTGATTTTGGCTTTTTGTAGAAACACAAAATACATTCCAAGTTTTTTTTTTGTTTTTAAGAGCAATTATCATAGAATTGTGCAGCACTTCAAACGCGACCCAGGTGGGACTCAGACCCACAGTCCCCAGCTCCGGAGGCAGTTGCTTTAACCATTAGGCCTCTACCATGTTTTATGTTCGCTCTTAATTGTGTTTTGGCTTTTTGTAAGTAACACAAAGCACAAGTCACTGTACAATTTTTGCAGAACTGCTAAAATGACCCAGGTGGGACTTGAACCCACAGTCCCCAGCTCCGGAGGCTGATGCCTTATCCATTAGGCCACTGGGC
>NW_015616339.1:0-975 GCF_001515605.1 Sinocyclocheilus anshuiensis
TTCCCTACACAACCAGACAAACACTGGCATAAGAGCGAAAACCCAACGCTTCACCTGTACACTACATCTGATGGTTGCACCGGTTTGTTTCCCTGATTGTTTCCAGCAAGGATGACACGATCCATTTCTGGCAAACACTTAGTGATCATAAATCATTGGGGAACATGCGGTTCCACTTGCAGTTGTTTTTTCTTCATTATTGCTCTCGTTGATCCTGTACTGGTCTTCTGTCATACGCTCAGGTTGTTTTGCTCTGTCTCTGTGACTTCTGAGTGTTTATTGGGCTTCGCTCACACATTTCCCCTGTCCTTCTGTCTCTCTTTTCCATCACACAGAAATCACGGTGACTAAAGTCAGAATCTGTGGACATGATGTTCAGTTTCTGACAGGTTTGCAAGATGTCTTTGTGGCTCTCAGATGAAGTATGTCCCTGATGTGACTCGAGGTAATGATGCTCCGAGCCAAGAAGACGAGACAGAAGTGAACGGCAACAGTGAAGATGCAAGCACTCAGATCACCTTATCAAGTGCACAGGAACACACTAACTACTCTCTGGCTGTTTCTTAATTATAAGAGAGCAAAGTACAGACTTGTGTTCTCGTGGAGGCCGGTCTTACCAGGCAACTTTGAAGAATGAACTCTGGAGGATGTGAGGACATAGAACATACATGATCTTTTTATTTATTTTCTTTTCATTTGACTTTTTATTTTATTTTATTAGTATTTGTGTAAATGAGTGTGTATGTTTAATATTAACATATGCTTTGTCAAGGTTAAGATTAATTTTAATATGCCAATAAAATGCATGCAGGTTTTCTTAATGTCTTTAACATTTAAAAAACGTATGCCAAAAAACAACAAATGTTTACTTTCACGAGCCGTCACGTATTATTGAGCTGGCAGCGGGAATCAGAGAGAATAAGTTTAAAGTAGTGCTGTCAAACAATTAATCACGATTAATCGCATCCAAAATAA
>NW_015616340.1:0-975 GCF_001515605.1 Sinocyclocheilus anshuiensis
AGGTCAATAAATGATACATGAGATTAACATTTCAAAAGAGGAAGAGCTGAATGAGGAACTGCTTCATCATGGGTGTAAAGAGTTTTCTGCAAAACCAAACTTGTAAAAACACAATGCGTAATTTAATTTAATTTCTCAAATAAATACTAATAAAATATTGCACCAAACTACTTAAGGTTTTCTTTTTTAAATTCTTTTAATATGGCAGTTTATTAAATTTTTATATAATATATTTTTTACTTTATATCTCTCCAAAATATCAAAATAAATTTTAATTAAAGAAATTAGTACATTAAAAATCAAAGAAGAGGTGTACTGGATGTATGAACTGCATTTTTATGTTTCTAAATTTTTAGATTCTGACAACAAAATCATTATAAACAGAGAGGACAGTAATAAAGATATAAACAAATACAGTTGCTGGCAGTGTTGCTTTTAAAGTAGTGGTGAGAATTGCTGCTTTTTGGGCTGTGGAAACCGCTAGTGCAGCCACCCTAGTTGCCAAACGTGACCCAATGGTTCACACAAATAAAGGGCAGCCTGTTTCACACAATGGCTGTTTGTTTGTGTACAGCTAATAACTATGTGTCCCCTGAACACCATCTCATACGCATTACATTTACTGCTCGGATAACCACTGAAAGGAGATGACACACAACTTACAATTTCACACATCTCATATATTCCTCTGGCTTACCCTGTTCTACTGGACTGTTGTAGTGTTTTATCTAGTCTACTGAGTTATTAAGGTATGTTCACACAAAGAAAAATTTAAGAGATCTAAGAGTTGGGTGATCTCTGGGTCACTTGATGGGGGATAAAAACATTGACAACTAGTAAAAACTTTAAAGCATGCTTTATTAAAGTCTATTCTATTTTTTTTTTTGTGAGAAGTTCTCCTGTGCATACAAATACAAAATGATCCATGCAATTATTAGTCAATGAAATGAGATCCAATGTTTTTAATCATGATAT
>NW_015616341.1:0-974 GCF_001515605.1 Sinocyclocheilus anshuiensis
AGCGTGGCGCTCCAGCTCCTCCTCGTGCTCTTTAGTCTTGGGCTGAAACAGCAATCAATGCGACTGTCAATAATGAGCGATCAATAATGCATTCAGTTCAGTGCTGAGAGATCCTTCAAACGCTCGACTCACTTTCTCAGCCATCATCTGCAGGAAAACCTCGAAGACTTTATCACCCACACAAATCACACACTGCATCATGCCTGCATACCAAGAGAGAGACACTTATTTGCAACGATATCGCTTTGACAAAGTTAAGCATCAGAAGAGTGTTCTTTACTTGGCCATGAAGTTTCCTGAAGATCATGTGATTAGACTAGACTCACGATCCTTTCTTTCTTGTATGTGAGCTTCAAAACTAAGATTCGCTGAACACTGTCAGAGTCTCCACATGTTTCCATTCATTTCCTCAAACTGGTTCAATCTGTCCATTTCAATTAAATGACTCAAAACTTGATTCAGTGACTTGTTTGCATCTTCTTTCAAATTCTTGGACATCTCTGTATTGAAGAATGAGAATAAGAACAGTGCTGTCTCTGTGTTGTTTATAATAATAATAATAATGCAAGTAAATCTTGCTGTCTATTGTTAGAATGGTGCCTATAAATATAACTTAATATGATACTTCATGTTTTGACAGTGTGGAAATTGTTTAACTCAACTTTTACTTTAGTTTACTTCTTATAGTGAATATTTTGAACTTACTAAATGAAATACTAAATCAATATTAAAGTCAGATTGTGATTAGACTAGTTTCACAAACCTTCCTTAGATGAGTGAGTTAAGACAGAGATGATTCAATCACATTAATTAGTCGATTTCAATGAATTGATTCAACACATTCTCTCAAAAAAAATTGTGTGTTCATGTTGCATTTCTCATATCAAAATGTAGGTAAATATCATTGTTTATTGTCATATTGGTCCATATACACTAGCAGTCAAAAGTTTTTGAACAGTAAGATTTTTAATGTT
>NW_015616342.1:0-975 GCF_001515605.1 Sinocyclocheilus anshuiensis
CCCCAGATGGTGAATGGTGAGCCGAAAAAAGAAAGCCACCAATCACCACGTAACAACACGCGACAATGCATCTGCCAGAACGTTATTTTTACCGGCTATATGTTTTATTTCTAAATTAAAAGCTTGGACAAACAAAGCCCATCTCATTAGGCGCTGATTGGAATTGCGCATTTGATGAATAAAAATTAGAGGATTGTGGTCTGTATAAACAGTAACTGGACACGAGGAGGAACCAATATAAACCTCAAAATTATTAAGGGCCAAAATTAGAGCAAGAGCCTTTTTTTCAATCGTTGAATACGACTTTTGATGTTTTTGAAATTTTTTTGAAAAATAGCACACAGGGTGCTCGACGCCATCAGGCCCATCCTGCAACAAAACAGCACCTGCTCCTGCATCACTAGCATCAATAGCTAGTTTAAAAACACGATCGTACACTGGGGCAGCAAGGACAGGTGCATGCATCAGGAGGGCTTTAAGAGACTCAAAAGCATGCTGGCATTCTGGTGACCACTTAAACACAGTTTTCGGACTCAACAAGTCAGTGAGTGGGGCAACCACTGAAGAAAAGTTTTTACAGAAGCAACGGTAATACCCCGCCATTCCCAAGAACCGCTGTAATTCGCGACGAGTGGAAGGAACTGGGAATGACGTGATGGCCTCAATTTTTACATTTACCGGCTTTACCATGCCACCACCCACAATTTTACCTAGGCAAACGACTGTCGCTTTAGCAAACTCGCATTTAGCCAAATTAACAGTTAGATTTGCCTCAGTCAGCCTCTGGAAGACTTTTTTTAACTGATTGATGTGCTCGTCCCATGTTGCAGAGTGAACAACTATGTCGTCCAAATACGCCTCACACCCCGGCACCCCCCACAAAACGCAGTTAACTAACCGCTGAAAAGTAGCGGGCGCATTGCGTACCCCAAAAGGCATTACAGTATACTGTAAAAATGCATCAGGGGTAACAAA
>NW_015616343.1:0-974 GCF_001515605.1 Sinocyclocheilus anshuiensis
CAAAAACAAAAGTGTTGCGTTTATAATTTTGTTCAGTGTATTTGTAATTGACAATTAAGTATTTAATTTAATAAAATGCCTTTTTATTGATTTATTGAACAGAAAGTAGCATTTGATCTCAAAATACCAGACACCTTGCACAGTAAAGTGTGTATCACCTGCAAGAAATGCCCATATGTGTCCAGTGGTGCCAATGGTGAGAAAACCTCATTTCTTCCCCCTGTTTGCAGCTGTACAAATACAGGACATTGAATATCTGCTCACAGTGCCGAGCCTGCTTGCTATTTGTTCAACTGAATTTTGAATCTTTTTTCACATACAGTATATCGTTCAAAGGTTTTGAGGTCGGTAAGATTTGTTAATGTTTTTGAAAGAAGGCTCTTGTGATCAAAATTTTATTTGATGAAAAATATATTTTAATATATTTTATAATGTATTTTTTCCTGTGAAAAGCTGAATGAGCAGCAATTACTCCAGTCTTCAGTGTCATATGAGCCTTCAGAAAACATTCTAATATGCTGATTTAATGCTCAATAAACATTCCTTATTATTATCATTATAATTGTTGAAAACAGTTGTGCTGCTTACTATTTTTGTGAAAACTGATCATTTTTTTTCAGGATTCTTTGATAAATACAAAAAAAACTGCATTTTTTGAAATATAAATATTTTGTAACATTATAATAGTCATTAATGACACTTTGGATCAAATTAATGAGTTCTTGCTGAATGAATGAAATATTAATTTCTTTTTTGAACCCCAGACCTTTTAAGTGTAATGTATGTTTATTTGGCCCATCTAATAAATAGATTTCCTTTATGTGAAAAAATAGTTAACACTAACTGTATTTAGCTTTGTCTTTGTGTGCATGTGCTTGAATGGTTCATTAAGTCCAGCCCCTAAACCAGATTGTTCACCATTGTTCTTTACTGTTTTCAAAACTTTCCAAAGATGATGCTTTTAATGACTGTGG
>NW_015616344.1:0-975 GCF_001515605.1 Sinocyclocheilus anshuiensis
TGAAATGTATAGGGCAAGATATATGTTTGAATGCTTTTTAAAAAATATTTTGATATTTTAAAATACACAACAATTGCCAAAACAATATGCCGGTAGAAAATATATTTACATTAATATATTTAAAATATATTTGAAAATTAATGGCCAAAAATATACTAGTAGGAAATATATTTACATTAATATATTTTGAAAAATAATTTAGCAAATATATATTTTATATTCTGAAATATACATAAAATACATATATTTTTAATTTTTTTTTATTATGCTGTATGGGTTGAGATGAGAATGTTACTTATGAATGTTCTCTGAACGTTTAAAACAAATGTAAACAATTAACAAAAAAAAACGTTCCATGTTTTTGCGCTAACACGTTACTACACGTTACATTGACGTTACTGAAGGAACGTTATTTTTCATAACCTTCATTCTCTAACTAAACAAAAACACACTACATCTGTGGATTTACAAGCTCTTGTTTTGTTTTGATTGTAAAGTGTCTGTCAAGTGAGACTTGATTTAATATTATCGTGATCTAAGGAATGCCAGCTTGTGACAACTTGCCCCAGCTCTACCTGCTGCAGCGTCCCATCATCAGCTCATATTTACACAGGTGCAGGTTTCCACACAGCTCCTCACACTCGCTCCTTCTACACAGTTCGACGGTAGTTTGTGCGAAAACCTCTTTGCTTTCGCTTCGCTGAACGACGGTGAAGATGTCGCTGCGGCGGATGATTTTATCCAGTGAATTCTCCGCTGATATTTCTTTCAGTCCGTATGAAATGTCCAAAAGACGCTCGTACTCCATCGATCCGTGATTCCCGCACAAAACTTTCAGGATCGTTTCCTCCGCCATGACTTCTGACACCGAACCGAACCGCGCAGTGTTTATATGCGATTCAGAGCGAATCTCTGAACACTGACTCCAGTTCATAGACATAATAAATACCTAGACTCCTCATTGGCCGCTCGACC
>NW_015616345.1:0-975 GCF_001515605.1 Sinocyclocheilus anshuiensis
ATAGTAATAGTCAATATAAGTTGTAATTAAAACAAAGATTATTTGAGCATGTTTTACAAGAAAATATTTCAGTTTTTCTACTTCAAAATTTCACATTTAATTCAGTTTCCCAGTGAAAATCTAATCCAATGAAAATAATTTTCATTAACGTCAAAATGTACCACCTAATTCTCTTTGTAGCCTATATAGGTATACATTATAATATAAAATCATCCCATCCATTTCATGTAATCATGTAAATATGCAGCCTGCTCTCTCTTTATTTATGTCATCTTCTGAGGGTAAAGGAATACTTTGATTTCTTTTGACAAATTCTTTTTTTGGAGTAAAAGTCTGTTGAGTCCAGCGCTGTTTCCCCAACATACTTCAAATATTCTTTTGTGTTTCTCCGAAAGAAAAAAAAAAAGTCATGCCGGTTTGAATGGCATGATTAAGTGATATCATAATTGTGTTTGGGTGAACCACCCCTTTAAGAATGAAATCAAAAGCAACCATTTCATACAATTTTTTTCTGCAGAAAGCGTCGCAGCCCTAGTGACAAATAGTATACTTAAGCACAATTTATTTGTATGTACTTTAGTGTAGCTAAATGTATTTGTGGCACACTATAAATTGGCAGTGATGGGAATAACGGCGTTATAAATAAACAGCATTACTAACGGCGTTATTTTCTTCAGTAACGAGTAATCAAATGAATTATTGTTTCCCCCGTTACAATGCTGTTACTGTTACTGACAATAAAATGCGGAGTTACTGTGATTTATTATAATATTATTATCATTTTATTTTTCAGTTCATCTGAATGGATGCGCAGTGTAGGCTACCTGTAAACTCTGACGTATCGTAAACTCTAGTGTGAAGGCACATGACTCGCCGTCACTTTGTCTCACACACGCAAAGAAAGATACAGAGCGAGAGAGTCTTACATAACATGCAGAATTGACGTGCTACATGTAAACGATATTCTTTGTTGTA
>NW_015616346.1:0-975 GCF_001515605.1 Sinocyclocheilus anshuiensis
CTTGTATTATGGTAACATTACCGCACTGGTCATTTCCTCATAATTGCACTAATAGGAAACGTCATCTTTTCGTCCCTCTGAAAGTGAAAGTGGTAGATGTCACAGAAAATCTTGAACACTTGCTCTAAAATGGCATCTTTAATTGATATTTGTTAAGAGGCCATACCTGCTGCCATTTAGCCTGGATGATTTAGCATTGCTGTTGTTTTATTATGGTAGTTTTAAGCTATGTATTGAAAGCTACAATTGAGTTCTGCAAGTTTCAGATGTCAAACATTTGATGTTTCATAAGTCCGACATGAATCCAAAAGATTATTAAATGCTTTCCGTGAGTAAGTGGCTTAATGCTTTAAATGTGCACCGCAAGCTATAAAAATGTTCATAAATGTATAGTGAATTCCAGTTTTATCATTTTCTCTCCTTTTTAAATTGCAGCACATTGTCGCTTTATCCATATACTTGTTTGAATGTGTTATGTAGTTTTCCTCTTTTTCTTAACATTAGGTTAGAATAATAGTATTTATGATTTAACATCAGAAACATGAGGTGAAATCATTGCTCAAACTACTACTTGGATATTCTCTGGAACAATCTTTATTTTTTTATTTTTCATTTTTATTTTTTAACCATTCTTTTCATCCTCATGACCTGCTTTAGTTAGATGATTTTTAGAAGTTATTGAGTTTAGTATGTTAACCTTTTTGATATCAGCACCTTAGTCAAAGGTCTACAACATATGCAATTTCTCAAGTATGAAATATGAGATGTTTTTGCACTATATCAGAAGAGGTGTTACTAATTTGCATACTGGTGGACAGATTGTTATAGAGAGATTATAGAGAAGAACTATCAATATTAGAATAGTCTTGGCCTTGTTTTTTTTCTTCATATACCATCATATTGGCACTAATCTATTAGAAATTGACAGATGTAAGAAGGTCTTGAGTTCTTACACTATGCAAAAACTCATTTCCA
>NW_015616347.1:0-961 GCF_001515605.1 Sinocyclocheilus anshuiensis
CAAGACTTACTGTCTTTTGTAATGGTGGGGACATCGTCTTGTTCTTAAACCTGGAGAGGAATGAAACATTTTACAAAGATTTTTACTAATATTAAAAACAAACATCAGCGACAATCATACATTCTTTTAAATAAATTAGAGTGCAATTAAAATTCAGTAAAATTGAGAAAAACAACATTGACAGAAATTAATGAATCCAAAAGTAATGGAAGTATATGCATATATGTTATTAAAATGTATGCATATATTATGTATGGAAATATGTAAATGTAAAACTAAATTAGTGTCCTCCCACTGGGCTTGCATAATGACCAGACCCCTTTTTAATTTGTTTAGTATTAGCGGGATCACATTTTTAAAATGCCACTTATAGGTGCTCTCTACTCCAGGTATGTTCTTATTAATAATATAATATATAGCCTATTCTTATGAATCAGTCCACATATTTACATATTTGCTTGTGTGTTTGCCTTTGGGAATAGTTTAATTGTTCTAAATAAATAATCATGTAGTAGTATTGAAATTTTACATCTTACAGCTACTGTTTCTCAACATTGCAAATGGAATTTGCGCTTTTCAGATTCCTGTGACACTATATAATTGTGGATTTGTTTTAATTGACTGCGTTCAAGCCATAAATTCAGTTTAAGAGTAACTGTGTACAATTGCTTATTTGTTCCAAAACTTATATGGTACATAATCAATTTTTCAAAAATGTGCAGTTAAAAATGACCATGCAGCATGCATAATTTAGATGGATGTGACTTACGGTTGCAGTACAAAATTGTGAAGACCAGCAGAATGAGGAGAACACCACAACCAGAGGCCAAAGATGACAATATCCAAGTCTCACAGTTGATGCTGGGCTTTGGGTCTGAGAACATATACACATCCTAATCATTACAGCACTGTTTGATTATATACTAACACACACACACACACACACACACACACACACACA
>NW_015616348.1:0-975 GCF_001515605.1 Sinocyclocheilus anshuiensis
AAAAGGCTGCTTTAAATATCTTAGTTTCTTGGTGAACGACGTCCAGGAGAAACAGTGAAAAACAAAGTAGCTGAAATGCGACTCTTCCAGAAGTTAGATGCTTTCAATCTTAGACAGAACTTTGTTTGGAGAACTTCACCTCATTTGTACCCCTCTTACGCCATCTTTTAGATCGTTCTTGCACATTCTGTCACTAGGTTGCTTGTTTTCATCCAGATGTTGGCGATGATAGACAGCCATTAGAGGTTTTGAGGGATTTATCTCATCTCTTTTCTGTGAGCTTTTGTTTAGGAAGGACCGATTTCTGCTGTTTGTTTGAGTTGCATTTGAACGAGAACAAACGAATCTGTGATTTACAGCCTGTGTTTGAACACCTTTACACACGGTGGAGACTGTAGAGGTGTTTGCTTTCTCGTTTGGCGAGACGTGTGTGTTGTAATGCGGTGCTGATGGTTTGTTTGAATGGTTCTCCTGTCATTGAAACTCTCTCTGTGTTTTCTCAGCGGTCGTCGTGTTTGTGTGTGTCGTATAACGGCATTTAAAGGCCGACAGCATTCCAGAATCCATTCGTTTATGTTCGTGATTTTTATCATTCGCTGCTTACAAACATTGTGATAAAAGCGTAAAAGCAAATGTCACAGAGTTTAGATCACTATGACGAGCCTTTGTCCCCAAATAAGCTCTAAAAGATGCACAGATATCAGGGGTGTAACAGTACACAAACATTCAATTCAAGTTTATTTGTATAGCGCATTTCACGATACAAATCGTTGCAAAGCAGCTTTACAGAAAATTTACGCTTCTACAATATATTTAGTAGATGACATGACGGTTCGGTATGCACCTCGGTTTTTGACATCATGGTTCGGTATGGTTTCCATACAGCAGGGGAAAAACTAAACATAAAATTGCTTAAAAGAAAAAAAAACACTGTGGTTTAATAATTTTTAAAAACTTGCTCTTTCATTAAATAAA
>NW_015616349.1:0-976 GCF_001515605.1 Sinocyclocheilus anshuiensis
AAATGTAGTTTCTTATCTGAATACATGTCAGTGTATCTGACTGAGGTCTTCAGGTAACAGTAAACATTCATCTTAACAGCTGATTATGTACCTGGTTGTGTAGGAGCTGCAGTTGATTTAGAGCTGGTGACTGGAGATGGTGTCTTTGTTTCGGTTGGAGCTGTAAAAGATGAAGGTTCAGATACGTCATAGACTACGATCATATTTAAATTACTGATGATTAATTGTTAATATAAATAATTTACTTGGATACTTGACAGTATATGTGGCAGAGGTCTTCAGCTGATTTCTCTGTTTAGCCTGACATCTCCACTCTCTGCTGTGATCTTCATTCAGGAGTGTTGTAGTCAGAGAGCTGATACACTGTTCTGAGGAGAATGATATCTGAAATCTGGAGTCTGTCTGCAGATTCACACCAGCCTGATTCACCCAAATCAGCTGAAGTCCCTCAGAACCGACCAAAATATCACAAGTGACTTGATCATAATATAACTGACATGAGAGAGTCACAGAGCTGCCTGATCTGATCTCAGACTGTGAGGATGATGAAGAGACTGAAACAGAAAATCAGACAGAGATTACACCACTGATTTCAGTCTTTTCGGGGAAACGAACATTACTTTTAATTACGTTTAATTCAACATATAATCATATATAATTCCACAATAATTCACAGAAACACTGACCATGAAGAACATGCAGATAAACATATACATCAGTTCCTTGTTGTTCTTCATTCACATATTGTCGGCAGGAGTAAAATCCATAATCTTCTTTTGTGACTTTCTTGACGTTCAGAGAGCAGTCAGAGCCCAGACTCAGTCTCTCATGTCTCTCTATTTCATTCTTCTTTATCCCTCCAGCAATCAGTTCAACTGTCCCTGAATGTCTGCTATAGCTCCATGTAGTTGATGTGCAGTCAGAAAGAGCATTATTACAGGACAGACGGGCATTTTCACCAGAACTGCAGAACACA
>NW_015616350.1:0-975 GCF_001515605.1 Sinocyclocheilus anshuiensis
GCCTTTAGTGACTTTAAATCAAACACAACTGGATTTATTTTCATTCTTTTCTTCTATCCCTCTACAGTCCGACAGAGACATATTTATTGATCATTCAAAACTTTTTTCTATACCTTTCATCCACAGGCATCTTTTCTGTTTGATTCTGCATTATTTCTGTGTTCATTATTTCTTCTTTGAGGTCTGTTTTTTTCCTTCTCACTCTCTCTTTTCTCTTTTTATTGTCTGTCTTTTGACTTTATTAAGTAAGCCTCATAGAATCAGCACAGTGTTTTAAGCAGAAATGCACCTATGAATCTTTCTATTCTTATCTCATACAACATGGTGTGATTTAAAGAAGAAAAAAAAAAGTAATTGGCAGTGCAATAAATCCAGTCAGGTTTTGTCCCCAAACGTCTTTTCAAGAACGTTCCTCTCCTAGTGTGTGTAGGACGCCAACTCTAATGCAGAAAGTGTGCGCTAGCTCCTTCACCACAGTTACCGCTGAGAGAACAGAAGCCAACCGTGGGAAGTCTCTGATCAGCCGAGCTTTGAATATCTTCAGCTCCAAGACGATCCTAAAATTAACTAACAGTAGTCACGTTTACAGCAACTTACAAGGTGCTTCAATAACAGCAACTTTTTTCAAGTGTAATGGCTTTTGAGACCAAAGAAGTTGTCAAGTGTGGTTAAATTATACTTGTTTTTAGCAACACTTGAGGTTTTGAGCAACACTTTGTTTTTTTAAACCGATTCACAAATGGATAAAGAAATCATTTGACAAAATGACAAAAACAGCAAGTGGCAAATGGACAAACAAAAATGACATTTAAAATATGCATTTAAAATGATTTATTAATGAAATTAAATTGAAATTATGTCCATTTGATTTTCAGTTTAAAAATGATATATGAATTTATTTATATATAAACTGTATGACTTTGAATATATATATACATTTACATTTACATTTACATTTAGTCATTTAGCAGACGC
>NW_015616351.1:0-975 GCF_001515605.1 Sinocyclocheilus anshuiensis
ATATATATATATTAGGGCTGTGCAATTAATCGCATGCGATTGTCACAGCCCTAATATATATGTATATATACTAATATTCAGCAAGGGTGTGTTAAATCAAAAACCAAAAGTGACAGTCAAAACATTTATTGTGTAATGTTACAAAAGATTTCTATTTCACATAAATGCTGTTCTCTTGAACTTTCTATTCATCAAAGAATCCAATTTTTTTTTATCACATATCCACAATAATATAAAACAGAACAACTGTTTTTAACATTATGACAACAAGAAATGTTTCTTGAGCATTGAGTCAGCATATTAAAATGATTTCTGAAGGATCGTTTGACACTAAATGCAGCCTTGGTGAGCATAAGATAAACAATAAAAACAATAAAAAAAATCTTATCACCTCCAAACCTTTGATTAATAGTGTAAGCAAGTTAAAATAGTTCAAAATTTGAGTTTAGTTCTTTTATTTAATAACCATGGAAATTCATGTAATGTATATTAAAGAAATGCCCATAGCCAAAACAATACAAGATTTTTTTTTTATATGTCATGTTGATGCAGAGAGTGTACATTTTGTTCAAGGGCAGGCCATTAACACAACTGTCTAATCATTCAAAATGAACCATCACAGAGGCATTTGTTCCTCAAGTTTAATGAGCCTAAATCCGGTGTAAGTGCAGAATAAGTTTCCATTGCGCTGTTCTCTTGAGGGAATTTTCTTTGCTCAATTTGCCTCTCATTTCCCTAATCTGCTTCCTCAAAAGCCACATTGATATTCATGAGATATATTTGTGTCATCTAATTTTACGACAGTGAAGTACTGTAGGACTGCTCTGCCTCTTGTGGCATTGTAAGAGAAATACTTTATATATCACTCATGCATCTCTGTGCAAACAAACATAGCAGAAATGTCATTTGTTAGTAGCAATGTTTCTGTTTGTTGTGGCCAAACCATTAAAGTTGTACTCCACACAAAATTGGAGC
>NW_015616352.1:0-976 GCF_001515605.1 Sinocyclocheilus anshuiensis
AAGATTTCACGATTGCACTTCTGAAATTTCCCCCCCCCCAGAAAATATTTTTATCCCTTGGCTGAAATGAACGTCCATAACTAGATTTTTTGAAAGTAAGCCTACTTCTGTTCACTGAAGCAGCATGTATTTGTTTAGTATTACTGGACTGGACATAAGGACTTCATCCTTAAGAAATCATTCTCATTCATTTGGTACTAGAAAAGACTTTATCCAACTAGAAAAATGTGAAAAATCACAATACAACGTCTTTTGAACCAAGGTAGGTTTCAAGAATGGCCAAAAAGAAACATCTTTCTGTTGAAACCCCTCAGTCTGATGTTGTTTTGAGAGTTAATGGCCGTTTCACAGGATCATGATGTGCACTCCTGTCTTGACAGAAGATTGTAAACTGGATTAAACCAGCACAATGGCAGCAGTGGATGGTCAAGATGCACAGCAACCAGAGGACAAGTACATCAGAACATCTCTTCTCCTTGATGAACACAGTATCTGAAATAAAAAGTGATTTGAAGCATCATCCACTGTAATCTATGCAGCCTTTGTGAGTAAAATGTGAGTACTAAAGGATGTTAAATCTGTTTTATTGAGCCAACACGGGCAATTCAACATGCTTAACAGTTTGTAAGGCCACAGTATAGAATTGCATTTGTTTACAATGTATACACATGTGAGATATACAAAGAGATGCATACAAAAAAAGCTCAGATAAACAAAAATAAAATGTTTTGGCACCGTGAGCGAGAGGCGAGCAAAGATATTTCCTAGCAAACTATTTCTACATAAGGAAACACATATAATGCAGTTAAATTATTAGTGAATTATCACTTCAAAATTCAATCTTTGAAGAAGTTATCAAACTTACATACAACATTTTTATGCAGACATTCTGAGTAAAATCAGAGCAAAGTTGTGTGCTGTTGTTACGGGATGGCAGTGGAGTTGTTTAAAGGCACGTCTGTGGTTGTTCAGGAAA
>NW_015616353.1:0-976 GCF_001515605.1 Sinocyclocheilus anshuiensis
ACAAAGTTTAACTTTGTAGAGCAGACGCACGCTGCAGCACAGTCAGTGCGCTCGAGCGGTTTACCGGCGCGGTCTTCACTATTATGGAGCGGCGACACTGGTCCTGAGGAGACATTTAACAGCACCAGAGGCCAAAACGAGACCGTGACCGTGACATCACCCAGAGACTTTTAATAGGCTTATTATGTTTTAATAAACAATTACAAAACGGATAAAAGAAGGTCGGCTGCGGTGTGATAAACGAATGAAAATGGTGAGTGAAAATATACTTATCACAGTCACGTACAGAGATAAACGCAAGGGACACTGCTCCTGTTTTGGAAACCGTTTTCCAGCATCCTTATCGACATGCAGTAGCTTACAGCAGCTGCTCGGTGTTATTGTTTTTAACTTCTTTCTGTGGTCATTTACATCAAGTAAACGAATTTTAACAGCTACTAGATTACACAACCCTATGGATGTGACCATTCACCGAATCCTATAGGATATTGGCATCATAAATGCTCAGTGTGGTCAAAACAAGTACAAACTACCGGTAATACTAAACATTTTGTATTCATTCTATATTAATTACATACATTTAAATTTACTGGAGATTTGTGTATGTATATGAACCCTATGTACGTTTTTAGTTATTATTAACATCTTATGAATGTAGTGGCTGGTCTGCTAGATAAACAGCCTCAGCTGGGTGTCATATTCAGCTATTGTTTGCCCTCCATCTCTTGTTCACTTAGATGGAAACAGCCTCTCCTTTCTCAGCCCTCCTTGAACAGGTTGTACTTATATGGTCCTGGTTACAACCCAGTTTCTTGCTATTTTTGGCACTATGTGTTTGTCCAGGCTTGTGACAGATAGAAACCATTGTGTTTCCACTTTCCCAGATCAGTGTTCCTGTTAGACACATTGCAGTTACTGTTTTTAACTCATTATTAACATATTCTGTCATGCCAACCTGGCTTAGTCTTATGTAATA
>NW_015616354.1:0-976 GCF_001515605.1 Sinocyclocheilus anshuiensis
ATACACTGAATGCAAACGTAAGTCTCTTTGGATAAAAGCATCTACCAAATGCATGAAATTAAGTAAATGTACATTTAGAATTAACCTACCGATCTTTCAAAAATACCACGTGGAACAGTAGTATTAGCACACATGCTGTAATACTGATGCAATGGTGCAAGTGATATATTTAATACTTGTTTGGGCTGCGTGGGTCCATTCATCCGCTCATAAAATTGCCGTTCCGCTTCATCGTAATGTGGCTTATCGAACCAGATCCTCTCCTGCGCCAAACACTCTGCTGCAGTCATCCTGTAACACACACACAAGACCTGTAACAAGCTCACTAAACAAACATCTTCAGTGAACTGATAAAGGACTGGATGTGATCTGCTATCTGTTCGTTCCTTGATGAAAATGAAAGGATGTTGCAAACTACGGTGCACAGCAGTATTGGGGAGTGAATTTATATGCTAATGGTTATTATCATATTTAAATAAAGCTAAAACAAAAAATTGTTAGTTGAAACAAAATGTACTTGTTTTATTTTAGTTATTTGCCAAGGCAACATTTCTCATTTTCATTAAGTTTAACTTGGTGTACTAAAATAACAAAATTAAATAATAAATAAAGATTAATAAAAACTATATGGACATGCAAAACAAAAAAATATTATTTTTTAATTACTAATTAATTTCAAATGAAAAAAATAATTATTTTTTTTCTGCCAAAATAATGGTTTATAATTTGAAAAATATAAAATAAAAATAATCCTATTTAAAATAATTTTACTGTAAAATTAATTATATTATTTTCTTATTTTACAGTGAAATAACACTTCTTTTAATATTTTTATTTACCAACATTAATTTTTATTTGCATTATTAATTTTAATCATTAATTTTCTTTCAGATACCTTCTAAAACAAACAACGTTGCTTATTTTATTTTAGTTAAACTTGATGTACTAAAATAACAAAAACTAAGCAATGAATAAA
>NW_015616355.1:0-966 GCF_001515605.1 Sinocyclocheilus anshuiensis
CACACACACACACACACACACACACACACGCACAGAGACACATACATGCACACACTAACGAACAGCCATGCTCATCTTTTTACTGTCCCAGATTCCCTTGATCACTCTCACTTTCACACCCACACAAGCAGCTTTTATATAAATTATTAATTTGCGGTCTCAGTAAAGAGTTTGATCCGGATGCAGCAGGTTGAGGATGTACTTTATCAGCTGACTGCAGATGTTAATTTTAAATCAGACTCTCTCAGCTGTGTTTATATTGATTTTGGTAATAAACATAGAGAAGTTCTGCTAGAAACACAGATGTCAGAGCTGTGCTGCAGTGATTATGGCACACAGTTCTTAAATATTGAGCCTTGGTGCTCATGTGGGTGAGGCAGGATCGAGTCTGGCCTCCTGCAATTGGAGGATTATTAATAAAAAAAATACATTGTGAATAACCTCATAACGTTTCAGTGTATCATCCAGTTATTCAATTATTCCATTCAATCTGGCAAATGAAGGCAATATTTTTTAATAATTTATTTTTCTGTTTTTCCTGAATGCACCAAAAAAATGAAAGCTCAAAACTAGAAAATCTAATTTGCATTTTTCATTATTTATTTTTTAATTTCCCAAGGTGTTTTCCTAGCTGCCTGTTTTCATGTTTTGTGTAAAATAAATACATAAATAAAATAAATGAAGAAAAAGAAGAAGAAACCGCTGCTTTAAATATTTGTGCATACAGAACAATGATTTTTTTTTCATTAGTCAAATTGAATGGAATAATTGACTGAAATCTCAAAAGGTGGATTTGTCAGGTTGTTTCATATATTACCCATTATAATAAAATAGCTATAATGCATTTTTATAACTAGATGCAGTATTTTACTTTATTGATTTAGTTGCACTGTTCGTATGTCTGGAAACAGCAGCTGGTGTTTGTTGAGGACTGTTCTTGCGTTCATTGGTGGTGTGTGTGACTCC
>NW_015616356.1:0-976 GCF_001515605.1 Sinocyclocheilus anshuiensis
AGAGTGGAGGCTAACTTTATTAGCAAGCCCGTGGGGACAAAAGGAAGCATTTTAATGCTAAGACCGTGGTGGTGCTGCTGAGGAGGATGGAGAGGGGGATGGAGGAGGAAATGCTGGCGGTTCACAAGTGAGGGGGCGGGGGCTCGCCTTCCCGTTAATGCTGCAAAAACTTCACCTTGGTTAAGTAAAAGGAGAGTTTATTTAGCAGTATTCACACTGTGATTTACAGCCTATTCTGACTCAGTGCTTTATGAGGCGTTCTGTACGTGCGTTTAGTGGCCTCTCTCTCTCTCTCTTCTGTGAATCTCTCTGCCTCTGCTACATTGATCAAGACCATTTGTTAACTCCAGGGACATGACAAGCACAAACAAAGATGCCTTCTATAGTTTTCTGAGCTTTTGTAACTTATTACAGCCTTTGCAGTTATAAAAAGATTGCTTATGAAAATAGCCACAGTTAAATTCAAGATGTAAGGATGCTTAAACTCTAAAATTAATTTGGGTAACACTTTACAATAAGGTTTTAATTGTCAACAACATTAATTCATTAACAGCTTTAATTGGTTAACAACATTAGTTAACATGAACTAAGACTGAACAATACTTCTACAGCATTTAATAATCTTAACTAATATTAATTTCAGCATTTAATAACACAGCCCTGCAACTTGAAAAAGAATCTGCTGATTTGCAAAAAATTTGTAATATTACCTCATTTTGATGCGGAGTTAAAAAATAACAATAGAAACTTTATTTTAATACAATTTTTAAATATTATTTATTATGTATATAGATAATTATTTATATTTCATCACAGTTTTTTCACAAAGAAGAATTTTTTTTCAAATGATATATGTATCCACTTTAATGCGCTTATCAGAATAACATATATATATGAATACTTATATAATTTTAATATTTGCAAATATTCTCAAAATGTATATGCACAACATTATTAACATTATTATTTATATACA
>NW_015616357.1:0-976 GCF_001515605.1 Sinocyclocheilus anshuiensis
ATGTGTGTGTTTCCTAAACAAGATGGACAAGCCTGCAGCTAGGTTTTTACATATACATTTTTTTTGCCCATTTCTCAGAATCTCATGTTTAAATTCAGAGAATCCATTAACACATTGTCTGAAAAGTTGCATGTTTTATTGATCTAAATGAATGACTGCAGTTCCCTCTCATTTCTTCTAGCCTGAGGTACTCTATAGACAGCATAAAGACTAAACTAAAGGCCAACCCTATTCTCCTTCAGGTAACCATTTTAAACATAGTAACCAACTACTATTACCAATTAAAATATTCGTTCTGGATATTTGGTATTATTTCCAGATCCCCATTGGCTCAGGGAAGAGCTTCACCGGATTGGTGGACTTGGTCACTAGGCAGAAAATGACATGGCAGGGGAGCTCACTGACATATGATGGTCCTGCTTTTGAGACCAGCGCCCTTCAGCCCTCAGATGACCCAGATGTGCTTCAGGCTGTCAGTGAGGCCAGGGCCACTTTGATAGAACAGGTGAAACAACAACAAAAAAATTTAAACAATAGAATAAATACTGATACATTTATTGTTATTAGCCACATCTTGACTACAGTAGGTTCTTAAAGGGACAGTTCACCAAAGAGAGATTTAGAATGATATGGCTAATGATCTTTTTTTTGTGTGAACTGGACAGGTAGCAGATCTAGATGATGATTTTGCAGAGCTGCTACTGGGACAGTACAGTGAAAACTTTGATGCAGTGCCTGCTGGGAAGGTAAGAATATACAGTTTCTCTATACATGTGCTCCATGTTTGTTTCTCCATTGGTTCAGATACATTTGGCTATTAAATAAACAGAATTTAAATCAAATATCCAGTTGCAGGAGGCACTGAGAAAAGTGACATTAGCTCGTAAGGGGGTGCCTGTGTTGTGTGGAAGCTCTCTGAAAAATAAAGGGGTTCAACCTCTGCTGGATGCCATTACTGCTTACCTTCCTGCCCCCA
>NW_015616358.1:0-976 GCF_001515605.1 Sinocyclocheilus anshuiensis
AGCTTCAGGTAATTTGAGCTTGAGACCCCTGCTATAGAGAACATGGTTACGTGTATGTGTTCCTCCTCTCATTCTTGTAAATTAAGATGTTCTTTTAACATGGTAGTGTTCTAATCTCAGTCGGGCCCTTAATATTTCATTGGTGTGTGTGCTTGTCACAAAAAGAGGGCATGTGTGCAACTGTATGTGGATGACAGAGTGTGTTCCTAGACACATTAGTATAATGTCACTTTGAGTTTGAGCCACCCTGTCTTGAATCCCCCTTTGGACTCTTCAAATGTACCACAACAACCATTTGAACCAACCAAAAATATCCTTCTTTAAGGCACCATGACGCAACTTGATGACAAAACTAAGGATCCAAAGATTCCTTGGGGCAAATCTAAATCACTGGCTGCCAACAACTTAAGGCAGTGCAATGCCATTTCAAAATAAAGGACAATAGAGGGACACTGTCATGCACAAACTTTGCTGTAAGCCTTGTAATAGTCCTCTAGTGTCGATCGTAACATTTTATTGGTATATGTAGGGTTTGCTGCTCTGTAAGCCAATATGAAGCAAGGTAAGGCTTACTTGATCCTTACATTCTTCAGCATTAATGAGAAAACCAGCACAAACAAAAAGAGCACTTGTTTTATTTTCATTCTGAGTCATGGAAATACCACAAATGGTAATTAAATTCAGTGCTTATTTTCAAGTCTGTCCACCAGGAAAAAGAAAAGAGAAGGATGATAGCGAGACTAGTTTGACCTTGAGCCCTGTGTGTTCGTGTGCAGACATTGTGCTATTCTGCGCACTGCAGGCATGATAATGTGCCATCATACATTCCATCATATGCACAGATGCCACACACACACTCTTTTTAACACAGACGATGGTGACACTGACACACATGCCTGGAGGTCTGTGCCATATTGGCAAGAGCTAAACTCTCAGAACATTGACGATATCAGACAGGCCAGCTGGGAGAGCAAGA
>NW_015616359.1:0-976 GCF_001515605.1 Sinocyclocheilus anshuiensis
CTCGTCTGGGTGTTTAGCACACACTTAAACAAACACGCACATCTGCTTTGCAAAAAGCAGCTGCCACGTTGTATTTGTAGAGGAACAGAAATATAATCAAAACAAAACCCTTCAAAAATCCTGTTTTTTTTATTTTATTTTGAGCTTTGCCTGAGGAATTCAACTGCATTAGTGAAGAGATTAATTAGTACATGACCTAGTATTAAAGCACACGATAAACAGAATCATATTTAAGGTTTGCTTAACCTGTGTGTTTGCGTGTGTTAGGAGCTGTTGTATCTGCGGGCGCTGTTGGCTGTGAAAAAGTGTCGGCCCCCAGACGAGGCGACCAATCTGTTAAACGACACGGTGGACACGCACTTTTCCGCCCTGCAGGGTTTGCCTCTCAGCGTCGAGTACTTTGAGAAGCTCAACCCCGACTTCCTGCTTGAGATTGCCAAGGAATACCTGGCGCTGTCTCCTGCTAAGGTCTTCCCTCCCATGCGCTGCCTTGCAAACAATCACAACACACTGTATGCTGCCTAACAACATCCTAGCAACTGTCTTTTGTCCAGCCTTGATTCTGAGTCTGTCTTGATGAAGATTGCTCGTGTAGTTTATTGGCTGATGTTGTTCTCGCTGCAGGCTCCAGCTCCTGGTCAGCCTCCTGCGCCTCAGCTGCAGCACTGTGCATCTGTGCTGGACACGGTGGTCAAAGTAGTGCCTGGACTGATGCAGGCCGTATTTCTAATGGCCAAAGTCCGATTTCAGTCAGGTGTGTGCATGTCTGAGTGATATTTTCCGAAAAGTTAGATTTTATTGGTATCTTTTTATTTATTTTACTTGAGAATCAAACATCATAACATTGTTGGATTGATCTAATTGGGTGAATCTTTCAAACTTCTGACTTACAGGTGGTGTTATTTTAGTATCAAACTATTATAGGTTTTTTATTAATATTTTGAATTCGTTTTTTTTTTTTTTTTTTTTTTTTTTT
>NW_015616360.1:0-976 GCF_001515605.1 Sinocyclocheilus anshuiensis
TTTTTTTTTTCCTATTCATATAGCAATAAGTGCAGCGCTGGCAGTGGGAAGATTACGTTCCTACTGAAAAACCTAATTACAAGCCTGTCAATCATCTCACCTGTGTGATTACACTAGCATTTGTGTTTATCGCGCAGGCTGCATCTGGGAATAATTTACTACACTAAAATATATATACTAAATGTTGACTGACTAAACCATAGCAGTGATGCTGCAGGCATTCATCTGTCTGGTGTTGGATGGTTTAAAGCCGTCCTGAGATTCAGACTTCCTCCCTTCCTTTCTTTCTGACATCAATCTAGTGATTGTGACTGTTGTTAACCTTCAGACTGAGATGTTTTGTCACTGGATCAATGCATAGCTATAATGGCACAATATACCCTTATTTGTCCATTATATTCAAGATTGTATTTTAAAACTTTAGTAAAAGGAAGATATGGATAAGTCAGTATTCTAAGACAGTTTTTTTAAGGACTGAAACCGCAGGACAGGGTAATACAAGCTTTTGTAAAGAAAGATTCTCAGATGATTTGTATCTTATGGATCATTCCTGGTATGTGGTTCATTAGTTCTATAACAATCTTTTGGATATTTAATAATATCATAACAATTTCTGTACTATTATGTTTTAATATGAGATAAACAAAATAAAACAACTAAGAATTCATTAATCCATTGCTAAGCCTTGCTAATGTACGTGCTGTTGTTTTCTCACTAAAAATATCACTTTTTTTGTAAGCTATTTATATTAATAAAGAATAACAAGATGGAAATTTAAAATGATGACACTAGGAATACAAATAAAATAAATAAAATAAAATAATTAAATTAAAATCAAATATTGGCAGTTTTATTTATTTATTTATTTTATTTGTTTTTATTAATTCATTAATTAACTTATTTATTAGTTATTTATTTATTTTAGTGCTGCCAAATGATTAATTGCGATTAATCACATCCAAAATAAAAGTTTTTG
>NW_015616361.1:0-976 GCF_001515605.1 Sinocyclocheilus anshuiensis
TAAAAATAACTATTAAGCTGAGTTAGTTTGGTATTCATAGTCATAATCTTACTCCCCAGTTATTAAGCCAGAATCTCAGGTCCTCGTATCATACTGTACAAAAATATACTAACATTTCTCTAGTTATTTTTGCATCCTTTACACATTCTGAACATCAAAAAAGTTCTGAGCAAAGTGCTAAATCAACATTTGCTAATTTGAGCGGTATTGGTCTCGCCTCCCCTTTTTTAAATCGTAGACTTGTAGACTTCTGCTCGCCTGTACCCCCTCGCCGACGGCGTAGTCACTGGCCCTTGAGTCCCAGGCCCAAGATAGCAAAACGGTGAGCGGCGTGACCACCGAGCTAGCTTTGAACAAAACTGACACTCAACAGTTTACAATTGAAATTATACGTATAAATAACAAAGACTACAGCTACACAAATAAATGTGGTACGATGAGAATGCGATGGGCGGTAAGCTTCACTACTGATCCTTCATTAAATCGCCCTCCGAGTCCCACGGAGGGAACGGCGTTCTTTCGACAGCATGCTCAGAAGGGACAGCGGAAAGATATATCAATAGATTGGGTGAAGTGATTCTACAACTTCCTTTTCTCAATTCTTCCTTTCATGCGGCTCCTCAACGCTGGTGCCGGAACGAAAAAGAAAGAAAGAAAAACAAACATCAACATACAAACTCGTTTTGATGATGTAACGCAGGGCCGAGGCTCATTCGATCACAAAGTACTGGATGGCGACCGCGATGAGGATGGATGTCACGGCCAAGAGGGCGATGATGAGGAAGGAAAACTGTTCGTCCGTCATGCTGTGTTTTGGCTTCTGGGCCTCGGCTGCTTTGGATCCCGTGGTGCCGGAGACCCCGGGGCTGTCGATGCGAGGTGGGAGCAGGATGACGGTGGAGCTGTAGGGCCCGATGATTTCGGGGGCGTCCTGGCACTGCCGGATGGCGCAGACGCGAAATCGGTACTCCGTGGA